>NC_060182.1:6006193-6131193 GCF_021184085.1 Oncorhynchus gorbuscha | reverse complement strand
TGAGAACAGTAAGGAGACTCACATTAGCTCTGCTAGCTACTGACCTAGAGTGAGAACAGTAAGGATACTCACATTAGCTCTGCTAGCTACTGACCTAGAGTGAGTACAGTAAGGAGACTCACATTAGTTCTGCTAGCTACTGACCTAGAGTGAGAACAGTAAGGATACTCACATTAGCTCTGCTAGCTACTGACCCTGAAAGCAGTAAGGATACATTGGCTCAAAAAAAAGTATTTAGTCAGCCACCAATTGTGCAAGTTCTCCCACTTAAAAAGATGAGAGAGGCCTGTAATTTTCATCATAGGTACACTTCAACGATGACAGACAAAATGAGACAAAAAATCCAGAAAATCACATTGTAGGATATTTTTATTTTTTTATTTGCAAATTATGGTGGAAAATAAGTATTTGGTCAATAACAAAAGTTTATCTCAATACTTTGTTATGTACCCTTTGTTGGCAATGACAGAGGTCAAATGTTTTCTGTAAGTCTTCACAAGGTTTTTCACACACTGTTGCTTGTATTTTGGCCCATTCCTCCATGCAGATCTCCTCTAGAGCAGTGATGTTTTGGGGCTGTTGCTGGGCAACACGGACTTTCAACTCCCTCCAAAGATTTTCTATGGGGTTGAGATCTGGAGACTGGCTAGGCCACTCCAGGACCTTGAAATACTTCTTACGAAGCCACTCCTTTGTTGCCCGGGCGGTGTGTTTGGGATCATTGTCATGCTGAAAGACCCAGCCACGTTTCATCTTCAATGCACTTGCTGATGGAATGAGGTTTTCACTCAAAATCTCACGATACATGGCCCCATTCATTCTTTCCTTTACACGGATCAGTCGTCCTGGTCCCTTTGCAGAAAAACAGCCCCAAAGCATGATGTTTCCACCCCCATGCTTCACAGTAGGTATAGTGTTCTTTGGATGCAACTCAGCATTCTTTGTCCTCCAAACACGACGAGTTTAGTTTTTACCAAAAAGTTATATTTTGGTTTCATCTGACCATCTGACATTCTCCCAATCTCCTGCTGGATCATCCAACTGCTCTCTAGCAAACTTCAGACGGGCCTGGACATGTACTGGCTGAAGCAGGGGGACACGTCTGGCACTGCAGGATTTGAGTCCCTGGCGGCGTAGTGTGTTACTGATGGTAGGCTTTGTTACTTTGGTCCCAGCTATCTGCAGGTCATTCACTAGGTCCCCACGTGTAGTTCTTGGATTTTTGCTCACCGTTCTTGTGATCATTTTGACCCCACAGGGTGAGATCTTGCGTGGAGCCCCAGATCGAGGGATATTATCAGTGGTCTTCTATGTCTTCCATTTCCTTATAATTGCTCCCACAGTTGATTTCTTCAAACCAAGCTGCTTACCTATTGCAGATTCAGTCTTCCCAGCCTGGTGCAGGTCTACAATTTTGTTTCTGGTGTCCTTTGACAGTTCTTTGGTCTTGGCCATAGTGGAGTTTGGAGTGTGACTGTTTGAGGTTGTGGACAGGTGTCTTTTATACTGATAACAAGTTAAAACAGGTGCCATTAATACAGGTAACGAGTGGAGTACAGAGGAGCCTCTTAAAGAAGAAGTTACAGGTCTGTGAGAGCCAGAAATCTTGCTTGTTTGTAGGTGACCAAATACTTATTTTCCACCATAATTTGCAAATAAATTCATTAAAAATCCTACAGTGTGATTTTCTGGATTTTTTTTCTCATTTTGTCTGTCATAGTTGAAGTGTACCGATGATGAAAATTACAGGCCTCTCTCATCTTTTTAAGTGGGAGAACTTGCACAAATGGTGGCTGACTAAATATTTTTTTTTGCCCCACTGTATCTATAGGTTTTAGGAATCACATGATATACACCGTCCAATGAAACGCTTACTTGCAGATTCCGTCTGGACAATGAAACAACAATAAGAAACAATAAAAGATAAGAACAAATAAATGTCTCAGTAGAATAGAACAAACGTTATAGAATAAAACATTATTATGGTGTGTTAGATACCTGAAGGAGCAGAGCCAGGCATTCATGGACCTGTATCCCAAGGAGATGGAGCGGGAAGGAGAGAAGGAGTACCAGCGGGTCTCCATCTCTGGAGAGGAGAAATGTGGGGTAGGTCACAGAAATATCCCCCAAACAGCCATTACCCGCTTTCAACCACAGTCAACACATGTTACCTGTTTCCTCTCCGGAAGTAGGAGGCTAGAAGTAGGACTGGCAGAACTAACTTGTGCCCTCTCTCCTCGCCCCCTTCTCTCCAGGTTCCCTTCACAGACCTGCTGGATGCTGCTAAGTGTGTAGTGAAGGCCTTGTTCATCAGGGAGAAGTACATCGGCCTGTCCATGCAGAGCTTCTGTCGGACCACAGCCAGCTACCTGGAGGAGCTCAGTGACAGACCTCTAGATATGGGTATCTATGAGGAGATACCTGAGACTTCTGTTACTGCAGGTAGAGTACACACACATACATAAATACCTACATACATACGTACACACCTACCTACCTACATACTTACAAACATACCTACCTACCTACCTACCTACCTACCTACCTACCTACCTACCTACATACATACATACTTACAAACATACCTACCTACCTACCTACATACTTACAAACATACATACATACCTACCTACCTACCTACCTACCTACCTACCTACCTACCTACCTACCTACCTACCTACCTACCTACATACTTACAAACATACCTACCTACCTACCTACCTACCTACCTACCTACCTACCTACATACTTACAAACATACCTACCTACATACCTACCTACCTACCTACCTACCTACCTACCTACCTACCTACCTACCTACCTACCTACCTCCATACCTACCTACATACCTATCTACCTACCTACCTACCTCCCTACCTACCTCCATACCTCCATACCTACATACATACCTACCTACCTACCTACCTACCTACCTGCCTACCTACCTACCTACCTGCCTACCTACCTACCTACCTACCTACCTACCTACCTACCTACCTGCCTGCCTGCCTACCTACCCACCTACCTACCTACCTACCTACCTACCTACCTACCTACCTACCTACCTGCATACATCCAGAATGCATCACATCCAGCCTGATTGGGAGTCCCATAGGGTGGCGCACAATTGGCCTAGCATCGTCTGGGTTTGGCCGGGGTAGGCCTTCATTGTAAATAATAATTAGTTCTGAAAAACCTCTTAAGGATCCGCCCCTTCTTTTCAATTATCACCTAAAATGACATACCCAAATCTAACTGCCTGTAGCTCAGGCCCTGAAGTAAGGATATGCATATTCTTGATACCATTTTGAAAGGAAACACTTTGAAGTTTGTGTAAATGTGAAAATACTGTAGGAGAATATAACACATTAGATCTGGTAGAAGACAATACAAAGAAAAATACATGCGTTTTGTGTTGGAATTTTGTACTATCATCATTGAAATGCAAGAGAAAGACCATAATGAATTATTCTAGCCCAGGCGCAATTTACACTTTGGCCACTAGATGGCAGCAGTGCATGTGCAATATGCATTTGCATATCTATACAAAATGTTGTATGAAGACTGCCCAAATGTGCCTAATTGTTTTATTCATACATTTTCAAGTTCAGAATTGTGCACTCTCCTCAAACAATAGCATGGTATTCCTTCACTGTAATAGCTACTGTGAATTGGACAGTGCAGTTAGATTAACAAAAAAATGTAGCTTTCTGCCCAAATCAGATATGTCTATGTCCTGGGAAATGTTCTTGTTACTTACTACGTCATGCTAATCACATTAGCGCACATTTGCTCAACCATCAAGAGGCTTGGGACACCGATCTGTAGAGATCCTTAAGAGGTTTTAACTGACTTGCCTAGTTAAATAAAGGTTAAAAATATATATAAAATTAATACCTACTTACCTACCTATCTACCTGCATGCATACACTAACAGGTGGTAGGTAAAGCAAGCCAGCTACAGATGAAGAGGTGGTTTCACATGTGCCATTCCCCCTCTGCCTCCTGCTAGAACAGACTATCACTCAGTGTAGGAACAGTGTAGGATTTCATCACTGAAATTCAGCGTGAAAATACGTGTTTAGTTTGGCTCTGTGCAATCCCATTTCATCCCAAATGTTTGGGTATATAGAATGTCTGTGTCTGACGGACACAAACTTGATTAACGTTCTATTTGATTCTATTCTATTTGATTCTATTCTATTTGATTCTATTCTATTGTACTATATTCTATTCTACTGTACTATATTCCATTCTATTGTACTATATTCTATTCTATTGTACTATATTCTATTCTATTGTACTATATTGTATTCTAGACTTAGACCAGACGGTCCATCCTCCTGTCTCCGCCACACACCCCTATGAGAACCAGGACCCCGCCTGTATGCCTCCTGATATAGGCTACGGCTGCAAGATGGTAAACGGTGTCGTCCACATCTACACAAAGAAGGACAGCATGGACACGTGAGACGCATCAATTAACTCTCAACATATCATAATGTTAGACTTATTATAGCACCTTGTAAAGGCTCATACGTGCTTATAACAAGTTGTCAAGCAATATACCTATTGGCTTTAGATGAATTGTTACCGTGGTTATAAACATGCAAATGCCCAGCAACCGTACATCGTAGGTTGTTATGAGTTCATCATTATGAAAATACTATTTGTGACAGTGCCTTTAAGTTTGCCGGCTGTATGCTATTGAGACGGTGTTAAAGGCCTGTGTACTGCCATGTCAGGTCTACAGAGTTGGAGCTGCCCTACCCAGACCTATCGGAGTACATCGCTGATATGAACGTCATGACGGCCCTCATCATCAACGGACCCGTGTGAGTTAACGTACCTCTGATGGTGTACATGTGGTAGTGTTGATTCAATCCGTAGCGCTGAAGACTTGCGCTGCAGCGTGACAGATATTTAAAGGCAATGTTCCCGCATTAGAAGAGACTGTATTTACGGTAGACACGGCATATGTCGGCTCTATTGCAAGTTAACTTTACATTTAAATTCGTGCTACAGATTGAACCAAACCTAAGGTTTCTGTAATGGCCATTCTGTCAAGAAACAAATCTTCTCCAGATACAGAACATCATGAAGACAGAACCATCTGTCGTCTGTCAGTTACTCCTGACGGTGTGTCCGTGTTCACTTCCTGCCTTCACAGGAAGTCGTTCTGTTACCGTCGCTTACAGTACCTGAGTTCTAAGTTCCAGATGCACATCCTGCTGAATGAGATGAAGGAACTGGCAGCTCAGAAGAAAGTTCCTCACAGAGATTTCTATAACATACGCAAGGTGAGTCCTCAATTAGTGTGTTGGAGAGGACCAGTGAGAGCTATACTGTCCTCTACTGTCTATACCGCTACGCAAAATCAGTGATCTACATATCATCTTGCACCCTAAATAACTGCTCATTATGTGACCAAGATTTTCAAATATGCACAGATGCATGCTCAGGCCGATGCCCTCGAAATGTTGCGTATTTCTTGAGCCTCATGACAGAGGTTCGGTCTGACACTAGGCCAACATCGTAAATAAGAATGACTATTTAACCAGGCAAGTCAGTTAAGAACAAATTCTTATTTACAATGACAGCCTAGGAACAGTGGGTGAACTGCCTGTTCAGGGGCAGAACGACAGATTTGTACCTTGTCAGCTCAGGGGATTTGAACTTGCAACCTTCCGGTTACTAGTCCAACACTAGGCTACCCTGCCGCCCTTTTAACTGACTAGTTAAATGAAAAACATACATAGAATATTCTATCTTAATTTTGATTGATAAAGTGCCACATAACAGCTTCATCTGTGTCTGTGTCTGGTTCCTTGTTGCACACCCAGGTGGACACCCACATCCACGCCTCGTCCTGTATGAACCAGAAACACCTGCTGAGGTTCATCAAGAGGGCCATGAAGAAGTATCCAGGGGAGATCGTCCATGTGGAGAGAGGCAAGGGACAGACGCTCATGGAGGTGTTCCAAACCATGAACCTCACAGCCTTCGACCTCAGTGTGGATACACTGGACATGCACGCTGTGAGTAGTGCTGGAGAGGGAGAGGGAGAGGGAGAGGGAGAGGGAGAGGGAGAGGGAGAGGGAGAGGGAGAAGGAGAAGGAGAAGGAGAGGGAGAGGGAGAAGGAGAAGGAGAGGGAGAAGGAGAGGGAGAGGGTAAAGGAGAGGGAGAGGGAGAAGGAGAAGGAGAGGGAGAAGGAGAGGGAGAGGGTAAAGGAGAGGGAGAGGGTGAGCGAGAGGGAGAGGGAGAGGGAGAGGGAGAAGGAGAAGGAGAAGGAGAAGGAGAAGGAGAAGGAGAAGGAGAGGGAGAAGGAGAGGGAGAGGGAGAGGGAGAGGGAGAGGGAGAGGGAGAGGGGAGAGAGGGAGAGGGAGAGGGAGAGGGAGAAGGAGGGAGAAGGAGAGGGAGAAGGAGGAAGAAGGAGTGAGAGGGAGAAGGAGGAAGAAGGAGGGAGAGGGAGAGGAAGAAGGAGGGAGAAGAAGAGGGTGCATGTCGATAGTCTTGTGTAGCTACCTCTCCTTCATCCTCTCTGTTTATACTATATTGGTTTTGGTTCCTATATTAAGAGAGGAAACATAGAGGAGACAGGAAGGTCAATGAAGAGATCTCAGGAAAAGGATGGATTAACAGTCGTTCAATTTTTTATATATTTTTTTGATTGACAATTGTACTTTAAAGACAGATGACTCTGACGTGACAGTTTGGCAGCGACGTCAAAAAAGTGAGACATTGACTGAGAACTGTCCCCTTTCTCCTCACAGGACCGCAACACTTTCCACCGCTTTGACAAGTTCAACGCCAAATACAACCCCATCGGCGAGTCCATCCTGAGAGAGATCTTCATCAAGACAGACAACCATGTAGAAGGGAAATACTTCGGACACATCATCAAGGTATAATCAGCATACTGTACATGCCCTCTACCTTAACCTAGTAAACAACTGTACCTCTACCTTAACCTAGTAAACAACTGTACCTCTACCTTAACCTAGTAAACAACTGTACCTGTCATGCTGGTGAAGGAGGACCCAAACGCGATTTAACAGAAACAGAGTTTATTAATGCTCAAAACCGAATAACTGAAATCCTCTAGATAGTAGAGGGGAAAACAACTGGAGAAGCGGCCACAGACTGCAGGTCGCTTCGGGTAGGCGCAGGCCGTAGTCAACTGAGACACCTGCTCACACGCAGCGTCTGAAGAAGGCACAAAACACGACAGGACAGGGTGATACACAATCACGGCAAAAAACACGACAGGACAGGGCGAAACGCAATTACAGCATGGAATACAAAACAAGGAACCGACGGAACAGGAACGGATCACAAAGGAATAAATAGGGAGTCTAATCAGGGGAAAGGATCGGGAACAGGTGTGGAAAGACTAAATGATGATTAGGGGAATAGGAACAGCTGGGAGCAGGAACGGAACGACAGAGAGAAGAGAGAGCGAGAGAGTGAGAGAGGGAGGGGGAGAGAGAAGGATAGAACCAAACAAGACCAGCAGAGGGAAACGAATAGCATGGGGAGCACAGGGACAAGACATGACAATGAATGACAAACATGACAGTACCCCCCACTCACCGAGGCGCCTCCTGGCGCACTCGAGGAGGAATCCTGGCGGCAACGGAGGAAATCATCGATGAGCGAACGGTCCAGCACGTCCCGAGACGGAACCCAACTCCTCTCCTCAGGACCGTAACCCTCCCAATCCACTAGGTATTGGTGACCCCGTCCCCGAGAACGCATGTCCATAATCTTATGTACCTTGTAAATAGGTGCGCTCTCGACAAGGACGGGAGGGGGGAGGGAAGACGAACGGGGTGCGAAGAAAGGGCTTAACACAGGAGACATGGAAGACAGGATGGACGCGACGAAGATGTCGCGGAAGAAGCAGTCGCACAGCGACAGGATTGACGACCTGGGAGACACGGAACGGACCAATGAACCGCGGAGTCAACTTACGAGAAGCTGTCGTAAGAGGAAGGTTGCGAGTGGAAAGCCACACTCTCTGGCCGCAACAATACCTTGGACTCTTAATCCTGCGTTTATTGGCGGCTCTCACCGTCTGTGCCCTGTAACGGCAAAGTGCAGACCTCACCCTCCTCCAGGTGCGCTCACAACGTTGGACAAACGCTTGAGCGGAGGGAACGCTGGACTCGGCAAGCTGGGATGAGAACAGAGGAGGCTGGTAACCCAGACTACTCTGAAACGGAGATAACCCGGTAGCAGACGAAGGAAGCGAATTGTGAGCGTATTCTGCCCAGGGGAGCTGTTCTGCCCAAGACGCAGGGTTCCTGAAAGAAAGGCTGCGTAGTATGCGACCAATCGTCTGATTGGCCCTCTCTGCTTGACCGTTAGACTGGGGATGAAACCCGGAAGAGAGACTGACGGACGCACCAATCAAACGACAGAACTCCCTCCAAAACTGTGACGTGAATTGCGGACCTCTGTCTGAAACGGCGTCTAACGGGAGGCCATGAATTCTGAATACATTCTCAATAATGATTTGTGCCGTCTCCTTAGCGGAAGGAAGTTTAGCGAGGGGAATGAAATGTGCCGCCTTAGAGAACCTATCGACAACCGTCAGAATCACAGTCTTCCCCGCAGACAAAGGCAGACCGGTAATGAAGTCTAAGGCAATGTGAGACCATGGTCGAGAAGGAATGGGGAGCGGTCTGAGACGACCGGCAGGAGGAGAGTTACCCGACTTAGTCTGCGCGCAGTCCGAACAGGCAGCCACGAAACGGCGCGTGTCACGCTCCTGAGTCGGCCACCAAAAGCGCTGGCGAATAGACGCAAGAGTGCCTCGAACACCGGGATGACCCGCTAACTTGGCAGAGTGAGCCCACTGAAGAACAGCCAGACGAGTGGAAACAGGGACGAAAAGGAGGTTACTAGGACAAGCGCGCGGCGACGCAGTGTGCGTGAGTGCTTGCTTAACCTGTCTTTCAATTCCCCAGACTGTTAACCCGACAACACGCCCATAAGGAAGAATCCCCTCGGGATCAGTAGAAGCCACAGAAGAACTAAACAGACGGGATAAGGCATCAGGCTTGGTGTTCTTGCTACCCGGACGGTAAGAAATCACAAACTCGAAACGAGCGAAAAACAACGCCCAACGAGCTTGACGGGCATTAAGTCGTTTGGCAGAACGGATGTACTCAAGGTTCTTATGGTCTGTCCAAACGACAAAAGGAACGGTCGCCCCCTCCAACCACTGTCGCCATTCGCCTAGGGCTAAGCGGATGGCGAGCAGTTCACGGTTACCCACATCATAGTTGCGCTCAGATGGCGACAGGCGATGAGAAAAATAAGCGCAAGGATGAACCTTATCGTCAGACTGGGAGCGCTGGGATAGAATGGCTCCCACGCCTACCTCTGAAGCGTCAACCTCGACAATGAATTGTCTAGTGACGTCAGGAGTAACGAGGATAGGAGCGGACGTAAAACGTTCTTTTAGAAGATCAAAAGCTCCCTGGGCGGAACCGGACCACTTAAAACACGTCTTGACAGAAGTAAGAGCTGTGAGAGGGGCAGCAACTTGACCGAAATTACGAATGAAACGCCGATAGAAATTAGCGAAACCTAAGAAGCGCTGCAACTCGACACGTGACCTTGGAACGGGCCAATCACTGACAGCTTGGACCTTAGCGGAATCCATCTGAATGCCTTCAGCGGAAATAACGGAACCGAGAAAAGTAACGGAGGAGACATGAAAAGAGCACTTCTCAGCCTTTACGTAGAGACAATTCTCTAAAAGGCGCTGTAGAACACGTCGAACGTGCTGAACATGAATCTCGAGTGACGGAGAAAAAATCAGGATATCGTCAAGATAGACAAAAACAAAAATGTTCAGCATGTCTCTCAGAACATCATTAACTAATGCCTGAAAAACAGCTGGCGCATTGGCGAGACCGAACGGCAGAACCCGGTACTCAAAATGCCCTAACGGAGTATTAAACGCCGTTTTCCACTCGTCCCCCTCTCTGATGCGCACGAGATGGTAAGCGTTACGAAGGTCCAACTTAGTAAAGCACCTGGCTCCCTGCAGAATCTCGAAGGCTGATGACATAAGGGGAAGCGGATAACGATTCTTAACCGTTATGTCATTCAGCCCTCGATAATCCACGCAGGGCGCAGAGTACCGTCCTTCTTCTTAACAAAAAGAACCCCGCCCCGGCCGGAGAGGAAGAAGGCACTATGGTACCGGCGTCAAGAGACACAGACAAATAATCCTCGAGAGCCTTACGTTCGGGAGCCGACAGAGAGTATAGTCTACCTCGAGGAGGAGTGGTCCCCGGAAGGAGATCAATACTACAATCATACGACCGGTGAGGAGGAAGGGAGTTGGCTCGGGACCGACTGAAGACCGTGCGCAGATCATGATATTCCTCCGGCACTCCTGTCAAATCGCCAGGTTCCTCCTGAGAAGTAGGGACAGAAGAAATGGGAGGGATGGCAGACATTAAACACTTCACATGACAAGAAACGTTCCAGGATAGGATAGAATTACTAGACCAATTAATAGAAGGATTATGACATACAAGCCAGGGGTGACCCAAAACAACAGGTGTAAACGGTGAACGGAAAATCAAAAAAGACATAGTCTCACTGTGGTTACCAGATACTGTGAGAGTTAAAGGTAGTGTCTCAAATTTGATACTGGGAAGATGACTACCATCTAAGGCAAACATGGGCGTAGGCCTGTCTAACGGTCTGAAAGGAATGTTATGTTTCCGAGCCCATGCTTCGTCCATGAAACAACCCTCAGCCCCAGAGTCAATCAAAGCACTGCATGTAGCACCCGAACCGGTCCAGCGTAGATGGACCGACATAGTAGTACAAGATCTAGATGAAGGGACCTGAGTAGTAGCGCTCACCAGTAGCCCTCCGCTTACTGATGGGCTCTGGCCTCTTACTGGACATGAAATAACAAAATGTCCAGCAACTCCGCAATAGAGGCACAGGCGGTTGGTGATCCTCTGTTCCCTCTCCTTATTCGAGATGCGAATCCCTCCCAGCTGCATGGGCTCAGTCTCAAAGCCAGAGGGAGATGGTTGCGATGCGGAGCAGGGAAACACCGTTGATGCGAGCTCTCTTCCACGAGCCCGGTGACGAAGATCTACCCGTCGTTCTATGCGGATGGCGAGAGCAATCAAGGAGTCCACATCTGAAGGAACCTCCCGGGAGAGAATCTCATCCTTAACCACTGCGTGGAGTCCCTCCAGAAAACGAGCGAGCAGCGCCGGCTCGTTCCACTCACTAGAGGCAGCAAGAGTGCGAAACTCAATGGAATAATCCGTTATGGACCGTTCACCTTGGCATAAGGAAGCCAGGGCCCTAGAAGCCTCCTCACCAAAAACTGAACGGTCAAAAACCCGAATCATCTCCTCTTTAAAGTTCTGGAATCTGTTAGAGCAATCAGCCCTTGCCTCCCAGATAGCTGTGCCCCATTCTCGAGCCCGGCCAGTAAGGAGTGAAATGACGAAAGCAACCCGAGCTCTCTCTCTAGAGTATGTGTGGGGTTGGAGAGAGAACACAATCTCACACTGCGTGAGAAAGGAGCGGCACTCAGTGGGCTGCCCGGAGTAGCAAGGTGGGTTATTAACCCTGGGTTCAGGAGGCTCGGCAGGCCAGGGAGTAACAGGTGGCACGAGACGTAGACTCTGGAACTGTCCAGAGAGGTCGGAAACCTGAGCGGCCAGGTTCTCCACGGCATGGCGAGCAGCAGACAATTCCTGCTCGTGTCTGCCGAGCATGGCTCCTTGGATCTCGACGGCAGTGTAACGAGCGTCTGAAGTCGCTGGGTCCATTCTTCGGTCGGTTCCTTCTGTCATGCTGGTGAAGGAGGACCCAAACGCGATTTAACAGAAACAGAGTTTATTAATGCTCAAAACCGAATAACTGAAATCCTCTAGATAGTAGAGGGGAAAACAACTGGAGAAGCGGCCACAGACTGCAGGTCGCTTCGGGTAGGCGCAGGCCGTAGTCAACTGAGACACCTGCTCACACGCAGCGTCTGAAGAAGGCACAAAACACGACAGGACAGGGCGAAACGCAATTACAGCATGGAATACAAAACAAGGAACCGACGGAACAGGAACGGATCACAAAGGAATAAATAGGGAGTCTAATCAGGGGAAAGGATCGGGAACAGGTGTGGAAAGACTAAATGATGATTAGGGGAATAGGAACAGCTGGGAGCAGGAACGGAACGACAGAGAGAAGAGAGAGCGAGAGAGTGAGAGAGGGAGGGGGAGAGAGAAGGATAGAACCAAACAAGACCAGCAGAGGGAAACGAATAGCATGGGGAGCACAGGGACAAGACATGACAATGAATGACAAACATGACAGTACCTCTACCTTAACCTAGTACCTCTAGCTTAACCTAGTAAACAACTGTACCTCTACCTTAACCTAGTAAACAACTGTACCTCTACCTTAACCTAGTAAACAACTGTACCTCTACCTTAACCTAGTAAACAACTGTACCTCTACCTTAACCTAGTAAAGAATAGTTCCGTCACAATTCTCGACCCTCATGTGTGAACTTTCACAAATCCCCATCTGAAATGAAAAGCGTTTGGTGATTTGTGTAAGCAAATTGGAGGGAGTTTCCACAAGAGAAAGAGTGTTCAAATCATAAGAAGAGTAGAGAATCGCGATGGAACCAAAAACAGTATAAAGGGCAGTGTGGAGTGCGATTGAGGTTGTGTCATCTGTGGATCTGTTGGGGCGGTATGCTAATTGGAGTGGGTCTGGGGTGTCCGGGAGGATGCTGATGATGTGAGCCATGACCATCCTTTCAAAGCACTTCATGGCTACCGTGCCACGGGGCCGTAATCATTTAGGCAGGTTACCTTTGCTTCCTTGGACACAGGGACTATGGTGGTCTGCTTGAAACATGTAGGTATTACAGACTCAGTCAAGGGAGAGGTTGAAAACGTCAGTGAAGAAACTTGACTATTGGTCCGCGCATGCTTTGAGTACACGTTCTGGTAATCCATCTGGCCCAGCGGCTTTGTGAATGTTGACCTGTTTAAAGGTTTTGTTCACATCGTCTACCGAGACCGTTATCAAAAAAGTCATCCAGAACAGCTGGTGCTTTCGTGCATGCTTCAGTATTGCTTGCCTCGAAGTGAGCATAAAATATTTTTATCTCGTCTGGTAGGCTCGCTTCACTGGGCAGCTCGCGTCTGGGTTTCCCTTTGTAGTCGTTAAATAGTTTTCAAACCCTGCCACATCCGACGAGCGTCAGAGCCGGTGTAGTAGGACGCTTTGCTTGTTTGATGGTTCATCAGAGGGCATAGCTAGATTTCTTATAGGCGTCCGGATTAGTCTCCCACTCCTTGAAAGCCGCAGCTCTAGCCTTTAACTCGATGCGGACTGAGGTGGTGTATTCCTAAATGCCATTGGATGAATCCCGGGACATATTCCAGTCTGTGCTAGAATTTTCTTCCCCCTGGTTGCACGTGAAATGCTGGTAGAAATTTGGTAAAACTGATTTAAGTTTGCCTGCATTAAAGTCCCCGGCCACTAGGAGTTTTGGTTCTGAGCATTTTCTTCTTTGCTGATGGCCTTATAGAGTTGGTTGAGAGCTGTCTTAGTGTCAGCTTCGCTATGTGGTGGTAAATAGACAGCTACGAATAATACAGATGAAAACTCTCTTGGTAGATTGTGTGGTCTACAGCTTATCATAAGGTGCTCTACCTCAGGCGAGCAATACCTCGAGACTTCTTTAATATTAGACACCAGCTGTTATTGGCTACCAGAGGTAGTGTCTCTGTTCTGCCGGAAAATCCCGCTAGCACTACATTGTCTGTTTCTTCGTTCAGCCACGTCTCGGTGAAACATAAGATGTTACAGTTTTTAATGTCCCGTTGGTAGGATAATCTTAATAGTAGGTCATCAATTTTATTTTCCAATGATTGTAAATTAGCAAGGAGAATGGAAGACATTAGTAGTTTACTCGCTCGCCTACAGATTCTCAGAAGGATCCCCGATCTGCGTCCCCTTTTCCGGCGTCTTTTCTTCACGCAAAAGACCTTATGGGGCGGCAGGTATCCTAGTGGTTAGAGCGTTGGGCCAGTAACTGAAAGGTTGCTGGATCGAATCCCCGAGCTGACAAGGTAAAAATATGTCGTTCTGCCCCTAAACAAGGCAGTTAACCCACCAGTAGGCTGTCAGGTGTGCCTGATGATGATGGCAGGAGTGTGCAATGCTGTGGAGCCTGGGGGAGGGAGCAGGCATGACATCTACGGATGTTGTAGAGCACAAACCTACAGGAGCGAGACATTGTCCACCGTGATGGAAAAGTCTTTGAGCGGGCAGGCCTTCCCCAGGAGCAAAAGCAGTTCCGTCTTGTTGAGTTTGAGCTTGAGGTTGGTGTGCCAACATCCAAGCTGAGATATCTGCCAGGCACGCAGAGATGAATGTCGCCAGCTGCGTGTCAGAAGGGGGGAAGGAGAAAAGTAGTTGAGTGTCATCTGCATAGCAATGATAGGAGAGACCATGTGAGGATATGACATAGCAGAGTGACTTGGTGTATAGAGAGAAGAGGAGAGGGCCGAGAACTAAGCCCTCGGGGACACCAGTAGTGAGAGTACGTGGTGGGGAGGATTAAGGAGGGAGGAGAAGGTAGAAAAGAGTATCCTAGGGTTAGAGGCTTGACATGTAGGGATAGAATGAGGACGAGGATAGAACGAGGAAGAGGATAGAACGAGGAAGAGGATAGGAAGAGGAAGAGGATAGAAAGAGGAAGAGGAGAGAAAGAGGAAGAGGATAGAATGAGGAAGAGGCGAGAAAGAAGAAAAGGAGGAGGAAAGAGGAAGAGGATAGAAAGATGAAGAGGATAGAAAGAGGAAGAGAAGGTAGAGAGGAGGGTTTTGATTGGATGATAGGAAGTTTAATTTTCCTCCATTTTCGCTTAGCTGCCCGTAGCCCTGTTCTGTAAGCTCGCAATGTGTCACTCAGCCACGGAGCAAGAGGGGAGGGCCGAGCCGGCCGGGAGGAAAGGGGACCGTGCGAGTCATAGGATGCGGAAAGGGAGGGGAGTAGGGTTGAAGAGGCAGGCAGATTCAAGAGACAGGACAGAGAAGGATTTAGCAGAAGGGAGAGATGATAGGTTAGAAGAGGAGAGAGTAGTGGGACAGAGAAGATTTTGACGGCACATGACCATCTGGGTAGGGGCTGAGTGGTTAGGTTTGGAGGAAAGGGAGACCTGGAGGGGGTAGGGACTGAGTGGTTAGGTTTGGAGGAGAGGGAGACCTGGAGGGGTTAGGGACTGAGTGGTTAGGTTTGGAGGAAAGGGAGACCTGGAGGGGGTAGGTGGTTAGGTTTGGAGGAGAGGGAGACCTGGAGGGGGTAGGGGCTGAGTGGTTAGGTTTGGAGGAAAGGGAGACCTGGAGGGGGTAGGGACTGAGTGGTTAGGTTTGGAGGAGAGGGAGACCTGGAGGGGGTAGGGACTGAGTGGTTAGGTTTGGAGGAAAGGGAGACCTGGAGGGGGTAGGGGCTGAGTGGTTAGGTTTGGAGGAGAGGGAGACCTGGAGGGGTAGGGGCTGAGTGGTTAGGTTTGGAGGAAAGGGAGACCTGGAGGGGGTAGGGGCTGAGTGGTTAGGTTTGGAGGGAAAGGAGACCTGGAGGGGTAGGGACTGAGTGGTTAGGTTTGGAGGAGAGGGAGACCTGGAGGGGGTAGGGACTGAGTGGTTAGGTTTGGAGGAGAGGGAGACCTGGAGGGGGTAGGGACTGAGTGGTTAGGTTTGGAGGAAAGGGAGACCTGGAGGGGGTAGGGACTGAGTGGTTAGGTTTGGAGGAGAGGGAGACCTGGAGGGGGTAGGGGCTGAGTGGTTAGGTTTGGAGGAGAGGGAGACCTGGAGGGGGTAGGGACTGAGTGGTTAGGTTTGGAGGTTTGAGAGGGAGACCTGGAGGGGGTAGGGACTGAGTGGTTAGGTTTGGAGGAGAGGGAGACCTGGAGGGGGTAGGGACTGAGTGGTTAGATTAGTAGGAGAGCAGAGACCTGGAGGGGGTTACAGTGAGATTAGTAGGAGAGCAGAGACCTGGAGGGGTTACAGTGAGATTAGTAGGAGAACAGAGACCTGGAGGGGGGTTACGGTGAGATTAGTAGGAGAACAGAGACCTGGAGGGGGTTACAGTGAGATTTGTAGGAGAACAGAGACCTGGAGGGGGTTACAGTGAGATTAGTAGGAGAACAGAGACCTGGAGGGGGGTTACAGTGAGATTAGTAGGAGAACAGCCTCTAGTAAAGATGAGGTCAAGCGTATTTCCTTCCTTGTGTGTTGGAGGGGGACTGGGAAAGTGGGAGGGGACTGGGAAAGTGGGAGGGGACTGGGAAAAGGAGAGGTGAAAAGAGGCAAGGAGGGAAAGAGAGAGTTGGAAAGAAATTCATCGAAGGCAGATGTTGGGAGTTTGAACTCGACCAGTACGAAGAGCGGTGAGTCATCGTCAGGAAATTAGTTTATCCAGGTGTAAAACTCATTGATTAACTCTCCAATGGCACCTGGTGGGTGATAGATGAAAACAATGTTAATCTTGAGTGGACAAGTGATTGTGACAGAATGGAATTTCAATGATGGACAGGTGAGTGAAGGAGAACAGAGAAAAATGTCCCATTTAGGAGAAATATGCAGGCCTGTTCCCACAACCCTCTGTGGGGTCAGATGAAGAGAGAGCAGCTGAAGAAAGAGCAATGTTCCATCTTTGGCTTGGTCCATGTCTCCTTCAGGGCCAAAAAAGTCTAGGGACTGAAGGGCAACATAGGCTGAGACGAACTTGGCGTTCTTGACCGCAGATCAGCAATTCCAAACCCTGCCCGGAGACCAGGAATTGAACATGGGTTGTGAGCGCAGGGTGCATTAAATTAGAAGGGTTGCAGCCTACATGGTGGGAGGTTCTTCACAGCCAACATGGTGGGAGGTTCTTCACAGTCTACATGGTGGGAGGTTCTTCACAGTCTACAGGGTGGGAGGTTCTTCACAGCCTACAGGGTGGGAGGTTCTTCACAGTCTACAGGGTGGGAGGTTCTTCACAGTCTACATGGTGGGAGGTTCTTCACAGTCTACAGGGTGGGAGGTTCTTCACAGCCTACAGGGTGGGAGGTTCTTCACAGTCTACAGGGTGGGAGGTTCTTCACAGTCTACAGGGTGGGAGGTTCTTCACAGTCTACATGGTGGGAGGTTCTTCACAGTCTACAGGGTGGGAGGTTCTTCACAGCCAACATGGTGGGAGGTTCTTCACAGCCAACATGGTGGGAGGTTCTTCACAGTCTACAGGGTGGGAGGTTCTTCACAGTCTACAGGGTGGGAGGTTCTTCACAGCCTACAGGGTGGGAGGTTCTTCACGTCACACCTGCATTGGGTTTGGGGTTTTAGGCTTTTCTTCAGCACTTTGCCAACATGGATTTGGGAGGTGGGAGGTTCTTCACAGCCAACAGGGTGGGAGGTCCTTCACAGACAACATGGTGGGAGGTTCTTCACAGCCTACAGGGTGGGAGGTTCTTCACAGCCAACAGGGTGAGGAACGAGCTTAGACTGGAAACACATACATAGATGCCAAAGCTTCAAAATAGCAAAATTAGAGAATCTGAAAATAATTAGGTAAGATACTGAGAGAGTGGTGTCGGAGCATTCCTTCTCTTTGCCTTCTCGAACAACTCTGCAAAACCGTCTTTGTTTCGGGCGAAGGTCTGAAGGTTTGACAACGAGAGCGCCGTTGAACACTGATTACCAAAACAACAACAGTCATAATTTAACCTGTCGATTAATGTCTGGTTGATGTGTCAACAATCATCTGCAAGTTATGAGCAGTCAGCAGTTAACACAAGTAGGCTGCTGGGAAGACAGACAGCGCTTAAAGTAGATGGACCTAGCTAGCAAAGAGACAGTACTAGACCACAACTGGAGATATCAGGAGTCCTTGGTAGTAATGTTGTATTGTAGTAATGTTGTATTGTAGTAATGTTGTATTGTAGAAATGTTGTATTGTAGTAATGTTGTATTGTAGTAATGCTGTATTGTAGTAATGCTGTTTTGTATGTTGTATTGTAGTAATGCTGTATTGTAGTAATGCTGTTTTGTAGTAATGCTGTATTGTAGTAATGCTGTTTTGAAGTAATGCTGTATTGTAGTAATGCTGTATTGTAGTCATGTTGTATTGTATTTGGTATTGTAGTAATGCTGTTTTGAAGTAATGCTGTATTGTAGTAATGCTGTATTGTAGTCATGTTGTATTGTATTTGGTTGTATTGTAGTAATGCTGTTTTGAAGTAATGTTGTTTTGTATTAATGCTGTTTTGTAGTCATGCTGTTTTGTAGTCATGTTGTATTGTAGTAATGCTGTTTTGAAGTAATGCTGTATTGTAGTAATGCTGTATTGTAGTAATGCTGTATTGTAGTAATGCTGTATTGTAGTAATGCTGTATTGAAGTAATGTTGTTTTGTATGCTGTATTGTAGTAATGCTGTATTGTAGTCATGTTGTATTGTAGTAATGCTGTAATGAAGTAATGCTGTTTTGTAGTTGTTTTGTATGTTGTATTGTAGTAATGCTGTATTGTAGTAATGCTGTATTGTAGTAATGTTGTATTGTAGTAATGCTGTATTGTAGTAATGCTGTATTGTAGTAATGCTGTATTGTAGTAATGCTGTATTGTAGTAATGCTGTATTGTAGTCATGTTGTATTGTATTTTATGTTGTATTTTAGTAGTAATGTTCTATACTAGTTTTTAGTGCCCCCTGCTGACTATTGTATGCCTCTGCACCCCGTCAGGAGGTGATGGCTGACCTGGAGGAGAGTAAATACCAGAACGTGGAGCTGCGTCTGTCCATCTACGGCCGACAGAGGGACGAATGGGACAAGCTGGCCCAGTGGGCCGTCAAACACCAAGTCTACTCTAACAACGTACGCTGGCTGTTGCAGGTGCCACGACTCTTGTGAGTACCACCAAAGCCTCTTACAACATTATAGTACCATCTCTGTTACTAATACTTTCATCCATTACAACAATTGTCTGCTGTTCCCACTTCTTCCACAGTGTTCTGAATGAAACAACATATTTTCATGTTCGTAATAGACAGAGGTTAGAGTGCTTCAGTCCTTCCACACAGCTATAGTCAAGCCAGCTGCCAGATAACATTGAATTACTGTGAAAGTACCTAATTATTGTTACTGGTCCGTGATTCTTTTTAATTTGACCTGAAACCCAATACAAATCTGGAAAAAAAAGGTGACCAGACCTGCATGCTCTCTATCTCTCTCCACAGTGACGTGTACCACACAAAGATGACCAGACCTGCATGCTCTCTATCTCTCTCCACAGTGACGTGTACCACACAAAGATGACCAGACCTACATGCTCTCTATCTCTCTCCACAGTGACGTGTACCACACAAAGATGACCAGACCTACATGCTCTCTATCTCTCTCCACAGTGACGTGTACCACACAAAGATGACCAGACCTACATGCTCTCTATCTCTCTCCACAGTGACGTGTACCACACAAAGATGACCAGACCTACATGCTCTCTATCTCTCTCCACAGTGACGTGTACCACACAAAGATGACCAGACCTACATGCTCTCTATCTCTCTCCACAGTGACGTGTACCACACAAAGATGACCAGACCTACATGCTCTCTATCTCTCTCCACAGTGACGTGTACCACACAAAGATGACCAGACCTACATGCTCTCTATCTCTCTCCACAGTGACGTGTACCACACAAAGATGACCAGACCTACATGCTCTCTATCTCTCTCCACAGTGATGTGTACCACACAAAGATGACCAGACCTACATGCTCTCTATCTCTCTCCACAGTGACGTGTACCACACAAAGAAGCAGCTGTCTAACTTCCAAGAGCTGCTGGAGAACATCTTCATGCCTCTGTTTGAGGTCACCATCGACCCCACCAATCACCGTGAGCTGCACCTCTTCCTACAGCACGTGAGTAAACAACCGTTGGTTTAGTGGGTTCAGAGAAACTTGTGTTTTGGTGTTTCGGTTTATTACGGCTTTTGTCTAGCAGTAAGCTAACGTAGCAGGTTTTTAAAGAAATGTCCGAGTGGCGTTATCTTTCTGGTCCTGACGGAGGAGGGGAAAAAAACTGTGTTTGGGGGAGGTTGTCTTCTGCACTGTTCAACCAATCCAGTCCATGTGGGGGAGGAGTTAAGATGGAGTGCCGCCTTGTTAACGTTCAAAAGAGGAAGTGACATCACTTCCCCTGAAATTTAGTTTACCTTTATTTTACTAGGCAAGTCAGTTCAGAACAAATTCCTAATTTCAATGACGGCCTAGGAACAGTAGGTTAACTGCCTTGTTCAGGGGCATAACGACAGGTTTGTACCTTGTCAGCTCGGGGATTTGAACTTTCAACCTTTCAGTTACTAGTCCAACGCTCTAACCACTAGGCTACCCTGCCGCCTCTACACTCTAACCACTAGGCTACTCTGCCACCTCTACACTCTAACCACTAGGCTACCCTTCCGCCTCTACGCTCTAACCACTACGCTCTAACCACTAGGCTACGCTGCCTCCTCTACACTCTAACCACTAGGCTACCCTGCCGCCTCTACACTCTAACCACTAGGCTACCCTGCCGCCTCTACACTCTAACCACTAGGCTACCTGCCTCCTCTACACTCTAACCACTAGGCTACCTGCCTCCTCTACACTCTAACCACTAGGCGACCTACCTCCTCTACACTCTAACCACTAGCCTACTCTACACTCTAACCACTAGGCTACTCTACACTCTAACCACTAGGCTACTCTGCAGCAGAAAAATCTGGAATTTCCGGTTGTTTTCCGTCTCCACAGAGGGTAGTCAATCAGAGAGGATTTCTGCCACACTGGCCGTGTTTGAGAACATCAATTTCCGACAGATCTACACATCACAATGTCAGTCAGTCAGCTCAGTCCGTCATCAGTGACTGTCCTAAACTGATGCTCTCGAACACGACCGTGATCAACACGAAGATGATAACGTCGACAATGATGATTACGATGGTGTGTGTGTGTGTGTGTGTGTGTGTGTGTGTGTGTGTGTGTGTGTGTGTGTGTGTGTGTGTGTGTGTGTGTGTGTGTGTGTGTGTGTGTGTGTGTGTGTGTGTGTGTGTGTGTGTGTGTGTGTGTGTGTGTGTGTGTGTGTGTGTGTGTGTGTGTTTGTGTGTGTGTTCAGGTGGTGGGCTTCGACAGTGTGGACGACGAGTCTAAACCAGAGCATCACTGCTTCAACATGGAGAGTCCTCTGCCAGCCAACTGGACTGAGGAAGACAACCCTCCGTATGCCTACTACCTGTACTATATGTACGCTAACATGACCGTGCTCAACCACCTGCGCAGGTACAGGACTACATGACAACGCAGCACTGTACACCTGGCTATATGTTTGGGAACGGTAGCTAGGACTCTCCATCAGGGCTCTCCAAACCTGTTCCAGTAGGTTTTCATTCCAAACCTGTTGCTGTAGGTTTTCATTCCAAACCTGTTGCTGTAGGTTTTCATTCCAAACCTGTTGCTGTAGGTTTTCATTCCAAACCTGTTCCAGTAGGTTTTCATTCCAAACCTGTTCCAGTAGGTTTTCATTCCAACCCTGTTGCTGTAGGTTTTCATTCCAACCCTGTTCCTGGAGGTTTTCATTACAACCCTGTTGCTGGAGGTTTTCATTCCAACCCTGTTGCTGTAGGTTTTCATGCCAACCCTGTTGCTGGAGGTTTTCATTCCAACCCTGTTCCTGTAGGTTTTCAGTCCAACACTAATCCAGCACACCTGCCTCTAATAATTAGCTGGTTGATAAGCTGAATCAGGTTAGTTAAAACTGGGGTTGAAAGGAACAGGGTTGGAGAGCCATGGTGTGAACCTACAGGAGGGTAGCTCTCCAGGAACAGGGTTGAAGAGCCCTGAGCTACTGTAGATACTTGCCACTAAAAGTCATAAGCAACACTTCTTCGTTCACATTTCAGTGAGGGTCATGACCCTATACAGACATACCAATAGATAATGGACACAGGAAACCCACCGACAATACTATCAGAACAGAACAGTGCAAGATGCAACATAAACTCAATATGACCTGGCTTTGACCTCTATGTTATGTAGCTGTGTTATACAGTGTTGCTAAGGTATTATAACCACCTTATGTCTTTAGCTGTCTGAGTAGTTGTTTTTGTATATGGTTTGAGTCTCATCCCCACCGTACCTCTATGATTGTGTGTACAAATCTAATCTAATCAAATTTATTTATATAGCCCTTCGTACATCAGCTGATATCTCAAATTGCTGTACAGAAACCCATCCTAAAACCCCAAACAGCAAGCAATGCAGGTGTAGAAGCACGGTGGCTAGGAAAAACTCCCTAGAAAGGCCAAAATCTAGGAAGAAACCTAGAGAGGAACCAGGCCATGAGGGGTGGCCAGTCCTCTTCTGGCTGTGCCAGTTGGAGATTCTCTCTCTCTCTCTCTCTCTCTCTCTCTCTCTCTCTCTCTCTCTCTCTCTCTCTCTCTCTCTCTCTCTCTATCTATCTATCTATGAACCAGCTCTCTGTGTGTGTTATAGGCAGAGAGGTTTCAACACCCTGGTGCTGCGCCCTCACTGTGGGGAGGCGGGGCCTATCCATCACCTGGTGTCAGGTTTCATGCTGTCAGAAAACATCTCCCACGGACTACTGCTTAGGAAGGTACTGCTGCTCCTTTTAATCCCCCGAGCAACACTCACACTCACTCACACTCACACTCACACTCACACTCACACTCACACTCACACGCACACTCACACTCACACTCACACTCACACGCACACGCACACGCACACTCACACGCACACGCACACTCACACGCACACGCACACGCACACGCACACGCACACTCACACTCACACTCACACGCACACGCACACGCACACTCACACTCACACTCACACTCACACTCACACGCACACGCACACGCACACTCACACTCACACTCACACTCACACTCACACTCACACGCACACTTGTCAGCCGCCACAATCTCTCTATTTCCCACAATCCAATGGGGAAGTGGCCTCGGTCAAGTACAGTAGGAGCTTGTGCCCATCTGGTGCCCTTCAAACATGGCAGCTGCTGTAAATGTTCCAAAGCATATGGTTCATGGGTTGGTTGTTCTTTTCTATCAACGACGTTTCCATGGGGACAACGGCCCTACAACAAGAACACATAGTTACATTTACATTTAAGTCATTTAGCAGACGCTCTTATCCAGAGCGACTTACAAATTGGTGCATTCACCTTATGACATCCAGTGGAACAGTCACTTTACAATAGTGCATCTAAATCTTAAAGGGGGGGTGAGAAGGATTACTTATCCTATCCTAGGTATTCCTTAAAGAGGTGGGGTTTCAGGTGTCTCCGGAAGGTGGTGATTGACTCCGCTGTCCTGGCGTCGTGAGGGAGTTTGTTCCACCATTGGGGGGCCAGAGCAGCGACATAGTGTATCACCATGTCTTTCCCCCTGTCCCCTCCAGGCCCCTGTGCTGCAGTACCTGTACTACCTGGCTCAGATCGGCATCGCCATGTCTCCTCTCAGCAACAACAGCCTGTTCCTCAGCTACCACCGTAACCCTCTGCCTGAATATCTGTCCAGAGGACTCATGGTCTCACTGTCCACTGACGATCCTCTGCAGTTCCACTTCACTAAGGTTGGTGAACCCCAACGATGTATAGAAATAAACGCTATGAATAGCGGTATGCAAATATATGCTATATTACATGTCTATGATGCCATGTCACTAGCTAGAAATATTTCCATCCAATTGGCAACTGATTTTCATGAAAATATTCATTAAAAAAATCTACATAAAGAAAATATACGCATTTTCCCCACCGGCGGAGGTATTTCAACCACACTGACTTGTTAATGATATAAATCAGTAATGACGTAGTGCAAATAATGGTACTTTTTCTCTTCAGTTTTCATGTACCGAATAAAGAAATATATTCAATAATGTTTCCATCGTATTTTCATCTCTACTGATTTTGTCACAAAAAAAAAAAACTGGTGTTACATAAACAAACGTTCCAACACTGGTCTTGGTGCCTGAGCTCCAGACAACAGCTCTCAGATACAGGGCGGGTAGGTTAGGTAGGCTACATGATGACATTATTATGGATAAGAGAGAGAATATTTGTATTTGTCAAAATGGCAGCAAAGCATCAATCATCATGTCATCAGAATAAGAACTGCAATATTTATTGGAAAGGACCATCATCTGTATTTGTGCAAAAACCATGTTCTGATGGGTAGATAAGTAGCTGTGGAGAATAGACCATGTTCTGGAGGGTAGATAAGTAGCTGTGGAGAATAGACCATGTGTGTTCTGGAGGGTAGATAAGTAGCTGTGGAGAATAGATTGTGTTCTGGAGGGTAGATAAGTAGCTGTGGAGAATAGACCATGTTCTGGAGGGTAGATAAGTAGCTGTGGAGAATAGATTGTGTTCTGGAGGGTAGATAAGTAGCTGTGGAGAATAGATTGTGTTCTGGAGGGTAGATAAGTAGCTGTGGAGAATAGACCATGTTCTGATGGGTAGATAAGTAGCTGTGGAGAATAGACCATGTTCTGGAGGGTAGATAAGTAGCTGTGGAGAATAGACCATGTTCTGGAGGGTAGATAAGTAGCTGTGGAGAATAGACCAAGTTCTGATGGGTAGATAAGTAGCTGTGGAGAATAGATTGTGTTCTGGAGGGCAGATAAGTAGCTGTGGAGAATAGATTGTGTTCTGGAGGGTAGATAAGTAGCTGTGGAGAATAGACCAAGTTCTGATGGGTAGATAAGTAGCTGTGGAGAATAGATTGTGTTCTGGAGGGCAGATAAGTAGCTGTTGAGAATAGATTGTGTTCTGGAGGGTAAATAAGTAGCTGTTGAGAATAGATTGTGTTCTGGAGGGTAGATAAGTAGCTGTGGAGAATAGACCAAGTTCTGATGGGTAGATAAGTAGCTGTTGAGAATAGATTGTGTTCTGGAGGGTAGATAAGTAGCTGTGGAGAATAGACCAAGTTCTGATGGGTAGATAAGTAGCTGTGGAGAATAGCTTGTGTTCTGGAGGGTAGATAAGTAGCTGTGGAGAATAGACCAAGTTCTGATGGGTAGATAAGTAGCTGTGGAGAATAGACCAAGTTCTGATGGGTAGATAAGTAGCTGTTGAGAATAGACCATGTTCTGGAGGGTAGATAAGTAGCTGTGGAGAATAGATTGTGTTCTGGAGGGTAGATAAGTAGCTGTGGAGAATAGACCATGTTCTGGGGGGTAGATAAGTAGCTGTGGAGAATATAACATGTTCTGGAGGGTAGATAAGTATCTGTGGAGAATAGACCATGTTCTGGAGGGTAAATAAGTAGCTGTGGAGAATAGACCATGTTCTGGAGGGTAAATAAGTAGCTGTGGAGAATAGACCATGTTCTGGAGGGTAAATAAGTAGCTGTGGAGAATAGACCATGTTCTGGAGGGTAGATAGGTAGCTGTGGAGAATAGACCATGTTCTAAGAGAGAATAAATAAAGTAAATAAATAAGTTCTGATGGGTAGATAAGAGCAGTGAGAATAGACTGTTCTGGAGGGTAGTCATGATTCCATGTTCTGGAGGGTAGATAAGTAGCTGTGGAGAATAGACAAGTTCTGATGGGGATAAGTAGCTATCCCTGACTCCATAGAGCTGGAGAATGTGTTCTGGAGGGTAAATAAGTAGCCTTAGACCAAGTTCTGAGGCTGATAAGTCATTATCCGGATGGAACGTATGATATATTACTGTTACTGTGGACGGTGTCCCGTTCCAGATAGATATAGGGTAGATAAGTAGCTGTGGAGAATAGATTGTGTTCTGGAGGGCAGATAAGTAGCTGTTGAGAATAGATTGTGTTCTGGAGCCTCTGATGGTTCTGGAGGGTAGATAAGTAGCTATGGAGAATAGACCAAGTTCTGATGGGTAGATAAGTAGCTGTGGAGAATAGATTGTGTTCATAAGGTGGAGAATAGACCATGTTCTGAAGATAAGTAGCTGGAGCTCCTGTTCTGACATGTAGATAAGAGCTGGAGGAACATTGTGTTCTGATGAGTGTTCTGGTTTCTCCCATGTTCTGATGGGTAGGTACTATTTTTATCATTAACCACTGCATTATCAAGTTTCTGATTATCTACTTGAGCATCTATTCCTGGAGGGCAGATAAGTAGCTGTGGAGATGATTTACCTGGAGGGCAGATAAGTAGCTAGCCTGTTGGAGGGTACTGTTAGCCATGTTCCTACTGTTAGCTGTGTACCATGTTCTGTTAGCCTGTTCCTACTGTAAATAAAGCTAAATTCCTACTGTTAGCCTGTTTCTATTCCATGTTAGCCTGTTTCTACCCTGACTAGCCTGTTCCTACTGTTAGCCTGTTCATTACTGTTAGCCTGTTTCTTACTGTTAGCCTGTTCCTACTGTTAGCCTGTTCCTACTGTTAGCCTGTTCCTGCTGTTAGCCTGTTCCTATTGTTAGCATGTTCCTATTGTTAGCCTGTTCCTATTGTAATCCTGTTGTTACTGTTACTGTTAGCCTGTTCCTACTGTTAGCCTGTTCCTACTGTTAGCCTGTTTCTACTGTTATCCTGTTAACCACTGTTATCCTGTTTCCTACTGTTGAGCATCTTTCTACTGTTAGCCTGTTCCTACTGTTAGCCTGTTCCTATTGTTAGCCTGTTCCTACTGTTAGCCTGTTCCTACTTTAATCCTGTTCCTACTGTTAGCCTGTTTCTACTGTTAGCCTGTTCCTACTGTTAGCCTGTTCTACTGTTAGCCTGTTCCTACTGTTAGCCTGTTCCTACTGTTATCCTGTTCCTACTGTTAGCCTGTTTCTACTGTTAGCCTGTTTCTACTGTTAGCCTGTTCCTATTGTTAGCCTGTTCCTATTGTAATCATGTTGTTACTGTTAGCCTGTTTCTACTATTAGCCTGTTCCTACTGTTAGCCTGTTCCTACTGTTATCCTGTTCCTACTGTTAGCCTGTTCCTACTGTTAGCCTGTTTCTACTGTTAGCCTGTTTCTACTATTAGCCTGTTCCTACTGTTAGCCTGTTCCTACTGTTAGCCTGTTTCTACTGTTAGCCTGTTCCTACTGTTAGCCTGTTCCTACTGTTAGCCTGTTCCTGCTGTTAGCCTGTTCCTACTGTTAGCCTGTTCCTATTGTTAGCCTGTTCCTATTGTAATCCTGTTGTTACTGTTAGCCTGTTTCTACTGTTAGCCTGTTCCTACTGTTAGCCTGTTTCTACTGTTATCCTGTTCCTACTGTTACTGTTAGCCTGTTTCTACTGTTAGCCTGTTCCTACTGTTAGCCTGTTCCTACTGTTATCCTGTTTCTACTGTTAGCCTGTTCCTGCTGTTAGCCTGTTCCTATTGTTAGCCTGTTCCTATTGTTAGCCTGTTCCTATTGTAATCCTGTTGTTACTGTTAGCCTGTTTCTACTGTTAGCCTGTTCCTACTGTTAGCCTGTTTCTACTGTTATCCTGTTCCTACTGTTAGCCTGTTCCTACTGTAAGCCTGTTTCTACTGTTAGCCTGTTCCTACTGTTAGCCTGTTCCTACTGTTAGCCTGTTCCTACTGTTAGCCTGTTCCTACTGTTAGCCTGTTTCTACTGTTAGCCTGTTCCTACTGTTAGCATGTTCCTACTGTTAGCCTGTTCCTACTGTTAGCCTGTTCCTACTGTTAGCCTGTTTCTACTGTAAGCCTGTTTCTACTGTTAGCCTGTTCCTGCTGTTAGCCTGTTCCTACTGTTAGCCTGTTCCTACTGTTAGCCTGTTCCTACTGTTAGCCTGTTTCTACTGTTAGCCTGTTTCTACTGTTAGCCTGTTCCTACTGTTAGCCTGTTTCTACTGTAAGCCTGTTTCTACTGTTAGCCTGTTCCTACTGTTATCCTGTTCCTACTGTAATCATGTTCCTACTGTTAGCCTGTTTCTACTGTAAGCCTGTTTCTACTGTTAGCCTGTTCCTACTGTTAGCCTGTTTCTACTGTAAGCCTGTTCCTACTGTTAGCCTGTTCCTACTGTAAGCCTGTTTCTACTGTTAGCCTGTTCCTACTGTTAGCCTGTTTCTACTGTAAGCCTGTTCCTACTGTTATCCTGTTCCTACTGTAAGCCTGTTCCTACTGTTAGCCTGTTCCTACTGTTAGCCTGTTTCTACTGTAAGCCTGTTCCTACTGTTAGCCTGTTTCTACTGTAAGCCTGTTTCTACTATTAGCCTGTTCCTACTGTAATCCTGTTCTTACTGTTAGCCTGTTCCTGCTGTTAGCCTGTTCCTACTGTTAGCCTGTTCCTACTGTTATGCTGTTGTTACTGTTAGCCTGTTCCTACTGTTAGCCTGTTCTTACTGTTAGCCTGTTCCTACTGTTAGCCTGTTCCTAAGGCTATGTGTATGTTTGAGATTGACAGACTTTGCTTAGGTCTGTTCAGATCAACAGATCTTCGTAATGGAACAGCCTGCAACCAATCAATGTATCTCTAACACACACTACTACTATTTCCCACGGTCATACACAGTCTGTTTGGAGGAAACCTTGTTTAATCACCTGACAAGTTACAGTACTTTTCCTCAATCCACTTTCTGTCCTCAGGTGAAGAGTTACTGGCTGGGCCCTCACTACATCAAGGAGGGGCAGGAAGGAAACGACATCCGACGCACCAACGTCCCCGACATCCGTGTGGCGTACCGTTACGAGACCATGTGTGAAGAACTCAACCTCATCACCCAGGCCATCCGCACAGACGAGCTGGAGGCCATCACAGAAGAGGAAGGGACTCTGTGTATGGGGCCTGTCTAGGGGGAGAGAGGAGGGAGGTCTGTCTATGGGGCCTGTCTAGGGGGAGAGAGGAGGGGCAGAGAGGAGGGACAGAGAGGAGGGGAGTCTATGTGGCCTGTCTAGGGTAAGAGAGGAGGGACAGAGAGGAGGGACAGAGAGGAGGAAGGTCTAGAGGGAGAGAGGAGGGAGGTCTGTCTATGGGGCCTGTCTAGAGGGAGAGAGGAGGGAGGTCTGTCTATGGGGCCTGTCTAGGGGGAGAGAGGAGGGGAGTCTATGGGGCCTGTCTAGAGGGAGAGAGGAGGGGAGTCTGTCTATGGGGCCTGTCTAGAGGGAGAGAGGAGGGAGGTCTGTCTATGGGGCCTGTCTAGGGGGAGAGAGGAGGGGAGTCTATGGGGCCTGTCTAGAGGGAGAGAGGAGGGAGTCTGTCTATGGGGCCTGTCTAGAGGGAGAGAAGAGGGGAGTCTATGGGGCCTGTCTAGGGGGAGAGAGGGGAGTCTATGGGGCCTGTCTAGTCTGTCTATGGGGCCTGTCTAGAGGGAGAGAGGAGGGGAGTCTGTGTCTAGAGAGGAGGGGAGTCTATGGGGCCTGTCTAGGGGGAGAGAGGAGGGGAGTCTATGGGGCCTGTCTAGAGGGAGAGAGGAGGGGAGTCTGTCTATGGGGCCTGTCTAGGGGGAGAGAGGAGGGACAGAGAGGAGGGAGGTCTGTCTATGGGGCCTGTCTAGGGGGAGAGAGGAGGGACAGAGAGGAGGGGAGTCTATGGGGTCTGTCTAGGGGGAGATAAGAGGGACAGAGAGGAGGTGAGTCTATGTATGGGCTCATCTTTGGCTCTGGCATCTTCCACAATATTTGGAACCAAGGATTGATCACCCCAATCCACAAAAGTGGAGACAAATTTGACCCCAATAACTACCGTTTAACAGGATAAACAGCAACCTTGGGAAAATCCCCAGCATTATCATTAACAGCAGACTAGTTCGTTTCCTCAGTGAAAACAATGTACTGAGCAAATGTCAAATTGGCTTTTATCAAATTACCGTACGACAGACCACGTATTCACCCTACACACCCCAATTGACAAACAAACATGGGGCCTGTCTAGGGGGAGGAAAGGAGGGACAGAGAGGAGGGGAGTCTGTGTATGGAGTCTGTCTACTGGGAGAGATGAGGGAGGAGGAAGAGCAGAGGAGGAGGGTAATCTTCATATGGGACAGGTGTAGGAAGGAAGTGGAAGGAGGAGTAACAGGAAGGAGGAGGGTAACCTTCATATGGGACAGGTGTAGGAAGGAAGTGGAAGGAGGAGTAACAGGGAGGAGGAGGAGGGTAACCTTCATATGGGACAGGTGTAGGAAGGAAGTGGAAGGAGGAGTAACAGGGAGGAGGAGGGTAACCTTCATATGGGACAGGTGTAGGAAGGAAGTGGAAGGAGGAGGGTAACCTTCATATGGGACAGGTGTAGGAAGGAAGTGGAAGGAGGAGTAACAGGGAGGAGGAGGGTAACCTTCATATGGGACAGGTGTAGGAAGGAAGTGGAAGGAGGAGTAACAGGGAGTAGGAGGGTAACCTTCATATGGGACAGGTGTAGGAAGGAAGTGGAAGGAGGAGTAACAGGAAGGAGGAGTCAGGGTCTTAACTACAGATGAGGACAGAGAGGTCCGGACGCAGGTCATTTTTTTCAACTAATAAAAATGTATACAGTATATTTACAGTATATTATATTTACAGTATATTTACAGTATATTATATTTACAGTATATTATATTTACAGTATATTTACAGTATATTATATTTACAGTACATTTACTGTATATTATATTTACAGTATATTTACAGTATATTATATTTACAGTACATTTACTGTATATTATATTTACAGTATATTTACAGTATATTAAATTTACAGTACATTCACTGTATATTATATTTACAGTATATTTACAGTATATTATATTTACAGTAAATGTACTGTATATTCTATTTATAGTATATTTACAGCATATTATATTTACAGTACAATTACTGTATATTATATTTACAGTATATTTACAGTATATTATATTTACAGTATATTTACTGTATATTATATTTACAGTATATTTACAGTATATTAAATTTACAGTATCTTTACAGTATATTATATTTACAGTACATTTACTGTATATTATATTTACAGTATAATTACAGTATATTATATTTACAGTATATTTATAGTATATTCTATTTACAGTATATTTTATTTACAGTACCAGTCAAAAGTTTAGACACACCTACTCATTCAAGGGTTTTTCTTTATTTTGTACTATTTTCTACATTGTAGAATAATAGTGAAGACGTCAAAACTATGAAATAACACATATGGAATCATGTAGTAACCAAAAAAGTGTTTAAACAAATCAAAATGTATTTTATATTTGAGATTCTTCAAAGTAGCCACCCTTTGCCTTGATGACAGCTTTGCACACTATCGGCATTCTCTCAACCAGCTTCTGGTTGAGAGAAAAGCAGTCAACAAGTACTCAGCATATGTGGGCACTCCTTCAAGGCTTTTCGAAAAGCATTCCGGGTGAAGCTGGTTGAGGGAATGCCAAGTGTCTGCAAAGCTGTCATCAAGGCAAAGGGTTTTATTTCCCGGGGGGGGGGCCCTTCCCGACCTCTCTAGAGCTTAAACCCTGGTTACGGCCCTGGGAGAAGGAGCATGGAAGAGGAGGAGGTGCAGGGAAGAGGAGAGAGGAGGGGGAGCAGGGGAGAGGAGGGGGAGCAGGGGAGAGGAGGAGGAGCAGGGAAGAGTGGGAGGAAGAGGAGGAGAAGCAGGGAAGAGGAGGGAGGCGGAGGAGCAGGGAAGAGTGGGGGGAAGAGGAGGGAGGAGGAGGAGCAGGGAAGAGTGGGAGGAAGAGGAGGGAAGAGGAGGGAGGAGGCGGAGCAGGGAAGAGTGGGGGGAAGAGGAGGGAGGAGGAGGCACAGGGAAGAGGAAGGAGAAGCAGGGAGGAGGACAGACCTCAGTCCTGAGAAACCAAGACGGTTATAAGAGACCCTATCATTCACAGGACAGAGTAGAGAATACAATTTTATTTTCTTTTTTAATGAAAATCTTTGCAGAGACTTTACTGGCAGATATGGTTTGATAGAAATAATGTTGTGTGCGACATGGAAGAGATCTGGGCAATGCAATATTAGAGAACAAACCTATTCCTGTCTGTCAAAATGACCTGTTTTTGATTCAGATTGTTTCTGATATTGTGACTTTCCATTGTATCTTTGATTTTATCATTCTTACTGTCAAACCTTTCTTTGTCACTGTGATATCATTTCTGAATTTATTTATTTGCAAGTGAATATAGGCTACATATTCTTTAGACTGTAAAAAATGTCTGCCAGTATTTTAAAAAACAACTACATATTTCTGGCAATATTTCTAGCCTGGTGAATTTTGTGCTAGCATTCCACTCATTGCCAGTTCTTGTCATACCAAACAACATGTACAAATGAGTGGAACGGTTAGCACAAAACCGGTTCTGTATTTCAGGCTAGTTTTACATCACGGTGGCGTAAAGATCTTTTACTGGAGCGGGTGCTGTGGTAACTCATCTTTCGTCTCAGATGATTCATCCTGACAATAGTCCTTCGTTATAGTGACTGTATCATATCTCATCATGTCATTTCATTGCATTACAATGTCAACTCTCTATCTGATCTCGGATCAGTGTCATGCATAGCCTGCAATACGAAAATAAAGCTCCAAGTTTGGAATCATCTACTAGATGGAGATACTGCATCACGTTTCATATCTGTTTTACAATCCATAATACCTGATAGATTTGTCTGTGTTTCCGTAAAACTTATGGACATGTCCCAAAATGAAGGGTGAACACACTCATCATAGTTTTGTCTCAACAGTAGCTTCGTAATGGTCTCTTTTCAGACTTGCGTGCGCAAGGTAAACTAGCGTCACACCTCAGACTGTATGGATGACTGTTATCTGCATTTACTTTCCCAATAACTGTGGACTAAAAAGCCATCTGACTTGGTTCAATATTTGTTGTTGATTTATAGTTGGTGTTTATTTGTTTGTTTGTTTGGTTTATCTCGTAAATAAATTTCTCTAAGACACAGGAATTCATTTCCAGTTGTTGAAGTGTGTGATTCATTTCGAAACTTCTATTCCATCAAATAAGCCTCGCGTAGCAAATGAGCAATTACATTTTTTGTTGTTGACCATACTGACCTACACTCTCTCATTGACCTCCATACAAAAATCACTCACTTCGTGGCCTCATTTTTGTGGAAGTAAAGTCTCTCGCTTCGTCCCTTTTTCTCAGACTGTTTGAGGAAATTGTTATTTATTTAACTAGTAGGCAAGTCAGTTAAGAATAAATTCTTATTTACAATGACGGCCTACCGGGGAACAGTGGGTTAACTGCCTTGTTCAGGGGAACAGTGGGTTAACTGCCTTGTTCAGGGGAACAGTGGGTTAACTGCCTTGTTCAGGGGAACAGTGGGTTAACTGCCTTGTTCAGGGGAACAGTGGGTTAACTGCCTTGTTCAGGGGAACAGTGGGTTAACTGGTCTAGGAACAGTGGTTTAACTGCCTTGTTCAGGGTCAGAACAACAGATTTTTACCTTGTCAGCTCGGGGATTCAATCTAGCAACCTTTCAGTTACTGGCCCAACGCTCTGACCAATAGGCTTCCTGCCTCCCGATGACATCAAACGACACCAACTGTAACCCGTATGATCCAAGTATGTGAAACTGCATCCTTGGAGTGTCTGAAAGTGGGCGTTGCACAGGAAGTTGGTGGCTCATCAGCGATGTGTGTATCAGTGGGTGTAACATCAGCTCTCCATTATTGGTTAGACTGGCCAAATCTGCTTAATTACCTGATATGCTTTCCATACACCCACTTCTGTTGATCCTCCCACTGCTGTTGACACGCCCACTTCTGTTGATCCTCCCACTGCTGTTGACACGCCCACTTATGTTGATCCTCCCACTGCTGTTGACACGCCCACTTCTGTTGATCCTTCCACTGATGTTAACACGCCCACTTCTGTTGATCCTCCCACTGCTGTTGACACGCCCACTTATGTTGATCCTCCCACTGCTGTTGACACGACCACTTCTGTTGATCCTCCCACTGCTGTTGACACGCCCACTTCTGTTGATCCTCCCACTGCTGTTGACACACCCACTTTCAGACACACGCCATGTATCTATTTATGTTTTTTATTTAACCTTTATTTAATTAGGCAAGTCAGTTAAGAACAAATTCTTAGTTAGAATGACGTCCTACCCTGGCCAAACTGTAACCCGGACGACGCTGGGTTATGGTATGCAGTTACCCATAACACAGCACTGGAGGCCTGAGGCTATATGGCAATGCCACATTATATCGAGGATTACTCTCAGATTAGATTTCTTTAATTCATAGATTTTGCCTTGATTATGTCCAGTCAGCAGGAGCACTCGCATTCTGTATGTAAACAAGACAGCCAGGTGCTCTGAAGACAATAAATAGACATTTTACATGAATAAAAAAAATATTATAAAATTGTCCAATTTTTTTCCCAACTAATAAAGACTTTAGAAATGTAGAAATACAACTGCAATAGGTAGTTTACATGTAGCCCTTGATCATCTCTGCATTACATCACACTTCTGTGGACTCCAACTGCTCTTAAATACAAGTAAAACTAAACGTATGCTCTTCAAACGATCGGTGCCCACCCGTCAGTCCAGCATCACTGCTCTGGACGGTTCTGACTTAGAATATGTGGACAACTACAAATACCTAGGTGTCTGGTTAGACTGTAAACTCTCCTTCCAGACTCACATTAAACATCTCAAATCCCTTCGCTCATGCTGCCAAACATACCATCCTACCGATCCTCGACTTCGGCGATGTCATTTAGAAAATAACCTCCAACACTCTACTCAACAAATTGGATGCAGTCTATCACAGTGACGAACTGCAAAAATCTCTGAAACTGGAGACTCTTACCTCCCTCACCAGCTTCAAGCACCAGCTGTCAGAGCAGCTCACAGATCACTGCACCTGTACATAGCCATTACATTACATTTAAGTCATTTAGCAGACGCTCTTATCCAGAGCGACTCAAATCATTCACCTCATCCAGTCACTTAACAATAGTGCATCTAAAACTTAGGGGGGTGGGGTTTATTTATCTGTATATAGCCCATCCAATCTACCTCATCCCCATACTGTATTTATTTATTTATCTTACTCCTTTGCACCCCATTATCTCTACTTGCACATTAATCTTCTGCACATTCTACCATTCCAGTGTTTAATTGCTATATTGTAATTACTTCGCCACCATGGCCTATTTATTGCTTTACCTCTCTTATCCTACCTCATTTGCACATGCTGTATATAGATTTTTCTACTGTGTTATTGATTTTATGTTTGTTTATTCCATGTGTAACTCTGTGTTGTTGTATGTGTCGAACTGCCTTGCTTTATCTTGGCCAGGTCGCAGTTACAAATTAGAACTTGTTCTCAACTAGCCTACCTGGTAAAATAAAGGTGAAATTAAATTAAATTAAAAACACATAAGAGTCATTTGGACGAAGGTGTCTTCGGCAACGGGGGTGTTTTGTTTAAAGGCCCGGTGCTCAGTCTGGGAACGGAAGCCCCGGTACTCGGTCTGGGAACAGGGGAGTTTTGTTTAAAGCCCCGGTGCTCGGTCTGGACATTATAACATGCAGCATAAGGACCTTATCTTCGATATTAGCGAGACAACATTTTCAATTGATACACAGCTTTATAGGGTTTGGGTTAGTGTTCCCACAATGACATATCTCAATGTTACAGTGAATGTTTATGGAAGACAGACGGAAGACAGAGGGAACACCTGTGTGGAATGGAAGAATGGCCGCCAGAAATGTGATGTCACTGAAACACACTTCTGCAACTGTGATAAAGCAGGTTAAAACAGTGTACAGTAAGCGTATATTTAGCTTTTATTATTATTATTTTTGATGTGATATGAAAGTAAAGGGATTTATGTTTCTAGAATCGTATCACAATTGAGAATGGATTCACGTTTAGATGGAGTATTTGGCTGTTTTGGCTGCCAGAGCCAGTCTACCTCTGAAAATAACATACAAGGTCCTTGAACCTTAAGGAGTAACGGCCTGCCTACATGAACCTTTCGATTAACGTTCTCCTAGCAGCAGAATATTATGCCGGTAGCATCGCGGATTTTTCTTCTCAAAATAAGAGTCCCCCTGCAAAGACATGCTGAACTTCGGGAATATCGATTTTTATTTCAGCAGTAGTCCATGACAACTGTTTTTCACAGCATTGTAACCACCTCAGAAAATACTGGAATGTTGAAAGCTGTTGTGTAGGCTATATTTAAAGAAATACAGTTTTAATAAAATGCTAAATATATACAATTGGAAGAGTACTGGTGAGTCCGTACTCCACCCACTCCGTTTACTAAAATGCAATACATTTGGGATGGTTATTGGCTTGTAGAGAGAAAACTGTTATTTCTATCTGTCTCAGCTAAAGTGGGGTGGGAAAAACTCAGTGGGGTCTCTACTAACCAAATATGTGTAGTTTTGGAAGGGGACTGTGTTGTACATATCCAGCAACACTTCGTTTTCTACCCCTTTCAAAATACAGTAATAGACTGTACATGGGATACAAAAGCCAGCAGCATGCCGTGCAACCCAGCACCCTTCCTAATTGCTTAGTAGACACCCTGTTGTGTATTTTCTCTCTACAGAACAATATTCTCAACATACCAGTGTCGACGTTAGTATTTTTTAATTGTTTGAAAGCTTATTTACATTTGTTATTTTGTGTTTTTATTTGTTTTGAAATGCGGGCTTTTATTTTTGAAGGTTAATATTACCATACGAAAGTGACGTCATAGTTTGTGCTGCTGGCAGAACAGCAGTAATTTTTTCCTCTCATTCCACACAGTGAAGGTTCCTGTATAAAGCCTCGACAGGCTGCTGCAGAGGATTCATTTTAACGCCGTTGTTAGTCTGTGTTTGCAAAAAAAACTCGGTGCTGTAGTCTGTGCTACCTTGTTTCGTGAAAGGGTACAACATGGCAATGAAATTGGCTTATTGGGATATTCGCGGGGTAAGGAATCAAATTATTTGTTTTTCTGCACGCGGTTGCACAGTTGGTATGAACAGCGGTTTCCCATTCATTTGTGTGCCTGCGGTGGTAGGTTATAGTAACGGTACTTTGTTTCCAATATTCGGGCGTGATTTTAAGCTGTTCATAATAGTTGGATACAATTATTGTCATGCAGTCTAATTGTTTGAATCGAGAAATTTCTATTGTGTTATTCATTTCAAAGACTAAGAGAAATGTGTGTTATGTAACTATAAATTCCCGACTTGCAACACGTGTTTACTTTGTTAGAAATTGCTTGCCAGAGGGGGGAAAAATGGTAAATTAATCTGAAATGTGTTCAAACGTAATCGCCACGCGTCCGTATATCAGATTGTCAATATTAAATATTTTAGATTTAGCACACACACACACCTGCTATTTTAAATGTTCATAGTATAGTCGCACTGTCTCATCCATGATATTTTATTTTTATTTCGCATTTTATTTATGAGGACCTCTGGCAGAAAAGTTTACGTGCTATATTTTCTTTCTAAATAGCTTGCTCAGCCCATTCGTCTGCTCCTGGAGTACACTGACACTAAATATGAGGACAAACTCTACACCTGCGGAGAAGGTACATGTTTAATTTGTTGAATATTCCTAAAGGGAAGAATATAAATTGAGAACATTCAAGTTCTAACTTTGTCTCCTGTAGCCCCAAACTATGACAAAAGTTGCTGGTTTGATGAGAAGCACAAACTGGGCATGGACTTCCCCAACGTAAGTAGCCTACTATAATATGCTGAACACACACACACCTGCTGCTACCATACCACCTGTGACTGTTGCTGTGTTTTCCCCTAGCTGCCCTATCTGGAGGACGGAGACAGGAAGATTGTCCAGAGCAATGCCATCATGAGATACATCGCACGCAAGCACAACCTCTGTACTGTGTGATAAACTGCAATCAGGCCATTCGGGGTGGCATTATTGCTGTAGTTCTACAACAGTGCTTTACACACACACACACACACACACACACACAGCTAAGCTATGACTAGACCACGGAGTTGCCATATCTCTATTCTGTAAGTTTTTAGTTGAGAATATAAATGTTCTATTGTCTTCTCTTTGTAATTTTTGTAGGTGGAGAGAGCGACGACGAGAAGGTTCGTGTGGACATTCTTGAGAATCAGGCGATGGACTTCCGGAACGGCTTTGTGATTCTGTGCTACACAGACTTTGTAAGTGACAACTTTCCACTCTGACTGGTTTCTTGAATGTCATTCTGAAGTCTCGCTTGATAATTGGCGACCAATCGACTTTGTAAGTCACAGCCTTCGACATTGACCCATCACTCAAGACTTATTTCAACTCACTTTCTAAATTAAACTTTTCATCATTATGGAATTTTAGTTTCCACTTACCACTGCCTTTAAAAATATATATATATTAGTACCAGTTAAGTTTGGACACCTACTCATTCAAGGGTTTTTATTTGTACTATTTTCTACATTGTAGAATAATAGTGAAGACATCAAAACTATGAAATAACACATATGGAATCATGTAGGAACCAAAACCGTGTTAAACAAGTTGCAGCTTTACACACTCTTGGCAGTCTCTCAACCAGTTTCATGAGGAAGTCACCTGGAATGCATTTCAATTAACAGGTGTGCTTTGTTAAAAGTTCATTTGTGGAATTTATTTCCTTAATGGATTTGAGCCAATCAGTTGTGTTGTGACAAGGTAGGCGTGGTCTACAGAAGAGAGCCCTATTTGGTAAAAGACAAAGTCCATATTATGACGAACAGCGCAAATAGAAAGAGAAACGACAGTCCATTACTTTAAGACATGAAGGTCTTAAAGAACTTAAAAGAGTTTCTTCAAGTGAAGTTGCTAAAACCATCAAGCACTACGATGAAACTGGCTCTCGTGTAGACCGCCACAGGAAAGGATAAGGTCATTAGTTTACAAGCCTCAGAAAAGCAGCCCATGTAAACTCTTCAGAGTTCAGATAACAGACACATCTCAACATCAACTGTTCAGAGGAGACTGTCCTCTGGCCTGATGATGAGTCCAAATTTGAGAACGTTGGTTCCAACCGCCTTGTCTTTGTGAGACGCAGAGTAGATGAACGGCTCTCCACATGTTTGGTTCCCACCGTGAGGCACGGAGGTGTGGAGGTGAAGCTGGTTGAGAGACTTAAGCCTTTACAGCTTTGCAAGAAATATTTTGATTTTAACACTTTTTTTTTTTTTGGTTACTACATGATTCCATATGTGTCATTTCATAGTTTTGTCTTCACTATTCTACAACGTAAAAATAAAATAAAAACTTGAATGAGTAGGTGTGTCAAACTTTTGACGAGTCCTATAAGTACCAAAGACTGACACTGCCAATGTAACAGTCTGGGGGGCTTGGTGAGGGACGCAGCGTCCGGGGGGCTTGGTGAGGGACGCAGCGTCCGGGGGGCTTGGTGAGGGACGCAGCGTCCGGGGGGCTTGGTGAGGGACGCAGCGTCCGGGGGCTTGGTGAGGGACGCAGCGTCCGGGGGGCTTGGTGAGGGACGCACGTCCGGGGGGATTGGTGAGGGACGCAGCGTCCGGGGGGATTGGTGAGGGACGCAGCGTCCGGGGGGCTTGGTGAGACTACAGTAAACTATAAAAACAGATGTGACTGAGTGGCATTAAAATATATTGCATACGATATAGATGTGTTAGTGTTCAGTAATTATTTAATCAGTAATAAACTTCATAAACTCCAATTATATTTCTGTCTTGATACCCAGAGGTTATAAAGTTCTGGTCTTCAATAAAAACAGACAGAATTCCCAGCTCACAATTGCTCAGATCCAGATTTATTTGCGAGAGCTCTCAAGGTTTTCACAAAGACATTCCTTTTATACCATCCTAACCTACGCACATACTTACACACCAACACAGGGATTTTTCTCATGAGTCTCACCACAGTTTATAACCAGTCGGCTGACAGTTCCAGGCTCCCCCGGATATCAGAGCTCTGTAGGGGCTCTCCCTGTCCTATTATCACATCTCCAGCCAGGCCTGTTCAAACAGGTTAATGTCCCTCTCCGTTCTCCTTCTACCCACACATACATTCCTTTCTTTCTAGGTATATGCCATTTAACCCCTTCCTAATGAACTCGCATTACTTAACACTACAAGAAAGACGGGGTTAGAATTCTTGCCAGTTTTCGTTCTCATTTAGTCATTATTACTTAAATCCCATAACAGTTAGCTGACAATGCGTACGCTTCAATGGGGCAGACTTTTGTGTTGTGATTCTGGATGGCCACCAAGCGTGAGAACTGCCGTGTGTGATATTGTCTCTTTTGGGAGTTTTGTTTTGAGTGTCTTCATGTCCATGCTATTGTGGCAAATTCACTAGCTAGCTAACCAACAACTGGTAACCATGTATTTGAGACAAGCGTCAACAGTCTAAACCAACCCAGTCTTTTTTTTTGCCCCATAGTTTCACACGTGTCTGTTTTTGTTTTAAACAACCAACCCGTCTCGTGATTATGAATTTTGCTGTTTTCGATGTGATCTGGGTTTGCAGCCCGCTATAAGGACCTCGTGCTACTCACCCGATTTTCATAGCAGTACAATACCTTCCTATGTTCTAGTTTTCATTCCCCAAGACTCATCTTGATACTGAGTGACCCTAGATCGTTCGGAGTATAAGTCCCCACCTGTATTCTCCCTCAGGACAAGATGAAGCCAGGCTACACAGAGAAACTGCCCGGAACACTGAAGCAATTCTCACAGTTCCTAGGAACCAGGAAGTGGTTTGCTGGTGACAAGGTATGATGCACTTCACAGTGGTATGATTGGCTAGTCACTGCACTGTTAAGTAGTGACAGGTGTAACGCACCAATGGTGCCGGCCAGGATAAAATACTCACCACCTCTCTGGAGAATAACTAATTTCTCTGTTGCTCCCCCTCAACCAGATCACCTTCGTGGACTTCATCATGCATGAGCTTTTGGATCAACATATAATGTTTGACTCCAAGTGCCTGGACGACTTCAAGAACCTACAGGAACTTGTAGACCGCTTCGAGGTCAGGATTGTCATTTTGTATATTTGGGGATTCTTATGATCCCCTCTGTTTTTTATTAAAGCACATTGTTAACTGAAAGGGTTCCCTTAACAATTTTGAAGGATAAAAAAAAATTGTTATCTACACAGAATAAGACGATACCCGTCGGCTTTAAGCTTTAGTTGTTGACTCCATTGACTCGACGCTGTATTTTCTCTCTCAACAGGCTCTGGAGAAGATTGCAGCCTACATGAAGTCTAGCCTCTTCATAAAGACTCCTGTCAATAACAAGATGGCCAAGTGGGGCAACAAGAAAGAGTAAAGAAAGAAGCCAATGACTGGAAAAACATCAATCGTATGATTTTAGATATTAAAAGAGTTAGTTCTGCACCCACTGGGGTCATGGGGCCTGATAAGACATCTAGGAGTCTGCTGACTGAACCATTTGATAAACGAGCTAGTCTAAGGTTTTCACACAGGCAGCCCAATTCTGTTCTTTAATCCTATTTTTTTAGTGGCAAAATATCAGAATCTGGTTGAGTATTGGCATGGAGGACAATGTATAATCTTTAGAATTGAGTGAGCAACTAATGTTAGATGTTTGAATGGCTAAAATAATTTACTGTCCTGACTTATAATTTTTGTTTTGTACCTTTTTGGGTTTTTTTGGAAACTAAAAGCAGAAATGTTTTAAAGTGATGATTAGAACCTTGAGTTAATAAAAAATGATTTCATTAAATGTCAGTGTCATCACTTTATTTTCAGGATAATGTTACCCGAATATGCAAAGGATATTGTTTTAATGATGAGTACAATACATTTGTTCAAGTGCAAAAGGGAAACTATTGCATATCTGTCCACTGTGTAAACATTGAGGACACTTTGAAGCTTTTTTTTTTTTTTTTTCTTGATTCTGGCAAATGTGGATATTTAGAATTACTGAAATAAACTGTATGATCTAACATGGGCTCACAAGTGGCTAGGAGTAATAACAAAGTAGTTCTCTATTTGGCTGTAAATGTATTTTGCTTAGTCATCACTCCATTCTACGGACAGCACTGACATCTATAAGTGTACAAAATTATAAGGTTAAATGGTTCTCCCTCCGTAGGTTCTTTATGACGAGTCAGTCTGACGACCATTATAAGAGCCATAGCTGTTGGCTTCACTGGCAAGCTGCAAACGAAGACTGGGAAAGAGACCGGCTGTCATCTCCCTCACAGATGTATTTTGTTTATCTTGAATTTGTCCGAAGTAGGAATGACCCGAAACGCACCCAAACCCTTAGATAAATATAGCTTGCTCGATCCGTGTTGTACAGTATTACTATGTGTGGGCCTGTATGCTATGGAGGACTTGATGGCCTGCAGCTGAACGAACACTTCTGAACACATCGTCCTCATCTCTGGTCATCCCTAGGAGGACGCCCAGGCTACGAACCGCACCGTTCAGCACTGCCAGGCTACAAACAGTTCTGACAACACAGAGCCATTTTATAAAGCCTTCATAAACACATCCAACATGTCATCTCTGGTCATCCATAGCAATAGACAACATTAAAGGTTATTTATGAGTGCTCTATCTCTGGTCTGTAGACTTGTTCTTGTCCATGTCCCTGCTCCTTGAGACTAGTTTTAATGTAAGCAGTCCTCCCAAGGAGAAAACACCATACCTTGCTGCTCCCTCATTCGTCAGTTGCTTGCCTGTCTGTGGTTTTTTTTTAAAGAGTGCATGTGATGTCTTACATTTTGGAGAAGGTCTTGTACTCCAGCCATGCTTTACCGTCTGGAGATCTGGACTGGTGGGAATCACACCTCCTCAGCCCTCAACCCAGAGTTCCCTTCCATCCAGAGTCTCCAGAACATTCTTGGCAACATGACCCTCCTCACCACGTTCATTACGGACTGTCCACCACTGCCCCTGACTTGTCCATTACCAAGAAGAAGAAGAAGAAAAGTAAACATACACTATTTCTTTGACAGACTGACCAGGTGAATGCTATGATACCTTATTGATGTTGCTTGGTGGTCCGACGCACAAATCTGGGTTTGGCGGATGCCAGGAGAATACATAGCGCCATCCTCGGTTTTAGGCTGGGTTTCTGTACAGCACTTTGAGATATCAGCTGATGTACGAAGGGCTATATAAATACATTTGATTTGATTTGATTTAAAGTTTGGTGGAGGAGGAATAATGGTCTGGGGCTGTTTTTCATGGTTCAAGCCCCTTAGTTCCAGTGCAGGGAGATCTTAACGCTACAGCAAACAATGACATTGTAGACGATTCTGTGCTCACAATCTTGTGGCACAGAATCAGAATCGGCACAGAAAACAGTTTGGGGAAGGCCCTTTCCTGTTTCAGGATGACAATGCCCCCATGCACAAAGAGAGGTCCATAGAGAAATGGTTTGTCGAGATCAGTGTGGAATAAATTGATTGGCCTGCACAGAGCCCTGACCTCAACCCCATCGAACACCTTATGAACGCCGACCGCGAGCCAGGCCTCATCAACCCAACATCAGTGCCCGACCTCGCGAATACTCTTGTGGCTGAATGGAAGCAAGTCCCCCTGCAGCAATGTTCCAACATCTAGTGGAAAACCTTCCTAGAAAATCCGCTTCAATCAGTGTAAATGAAGCAGCGGAGACAGGTTAAAGAGGGATTTTTAAACATTGAGACATGGATTGTGTGTGTGCCATTCAGAGGGTGAATGGGGAAGACCAAACATTGAACGAGGTATGGTAGTAGATGCCTGGAGAACCTGTTTGGGTGTGTCAAGCATTGCAAATGCTGCTGGGCTTTTGAAGTTCAACAGTTTCACCCGAATACACATACCAAACATGACTATAATGCATTTTTCTCTTCTATTAACCACTAACAGTTTATTTTTCACTAATTGCAGCAGCCATAACTTAATCCTACGCGATGACTGTCCTCTGGCCAGCTATGTCTGTCAACAAGATACTTTTTTTTCACTGTCATATTTTTCTAATATTGAAAACCACCCATCAATTTTGTTGTTTTGATTCTGGTTTGGATTGGACATTCACTGCTATGACTGTTTTCCCTGGAACACCTCTGTCTTCATAATGCTCAGCTCCTGGTGGTTCAACCCCAACCCACCTCTCTCTTCATAATGCTCAGCTCCTGGTGGTTCAACCCCAACCCACCTCTGTCTTCATAATGCTCAGCTCCTGGTGGTTCAACCCCAACCCACCTCTCTCTTCATAATGCTCAGCTCCTGGTGGTTCAACCCCAACCCACCTCTCTCTTCATAATGCTCAGCTCCTGGTGGTTCAACCCCAACCCACCTCTCTCTTCATAATGCTCAGCTCCTGGTGGTTCAACCCCAACCCACCTCTCTCTTCATAATGCTCAGCTCCTGGTGGTTCAACCCCAACCCACCTCTGTCTTCATAATGCTCAGCTCCTGGTGGTTCAACCCCAACCCACCTCTCTCTTCATAATGCTCAGCTCCTGGTGGTTCAACCCCAACCCACCTCTCTCTTCATAATGCTCAGCTCCTGGTGGTTCAACCCCAACCCACCTCTCTCTTCATAATGCTCAGCTCCTGGTGGTTCAACCCCAACCCACCTCTCACCTCTGTCTTCATAATGCTCAGCTCCTGGTGGTTCAACCCCAACCCACCTCTCTCTTCATAATGCTCAGCTCCTGGTGGTTCAACCCCAACCCACCTCTCTCTTCATAATGCTCAGCTCCTGGTGGTTCAACCCCAACCCACCTCTCTCTTCATAATGCTCAGCTCCTGGTGGTTCAACCCCAACCCACCTCTCTCTTCATAATGCTCAGCTCCTGGTGGTTCAACCCCAACCCACCTCTCTCTTCATAATGCTCAGCTCCTGGTGGTTCAACCCCAACCCACCTCTCTCTTCATAATGCTCAGCTCCTGGTGGTTCAACCCCAACCCACCTCTCTCTTCATAATGCTCAGCTCCTGGTGGTTCAACCCCAACCCACCTCTCTCTTCATAATGCTCAGCTCCTGGTGGTTCAACCCCAACCCACCTCTCTCTTCATAATGCTCAGCTCCTGGTGGTTCAACCCCAACCCACCTCTCTCTTCATAATGCTCAGCTCCTGGTGGTTCAACCCCAACCCACCTCTCTCTTCATAATGCTCAGCTCCTGGTGGTTCAACCCCAACCCACCTCTCTCTTCATAATGCTCAGCTCCTGGTGGTTCAACCCCAACCCAACCCACTCTCTCTTCATAATGCTCAGCTCCTGGTGGTTCAACCCCAACCCACCTCTCTCTTCATAATGCTCAGCTCCTGGTGGTTCAACCCCAACCCACCTCTGTCTTCATAATGCTCAGCTCCTGGTGGTTCAACCCCAACCCACCTCTTCCACTCTCTCTTCATAATGCTCAGCTCCTGGTGGTTCAACCCCAACCCACCTCTCTCTTCATAATGCTCAGCTCCTGGTGGTTCAACCCCAACCCACCTCTCTCTTCATAATGCTCAGCTCCTGGTGGTTCAACCCCAACCCACCTCTCTCTTCATAATGCTCAGCTCCTGGTGGTTCAACCCCAACCCACCTGGACCACCACTCTCTTCATAATGCTCAGCTCCTGGTGGTTCAACCCCAACCCACCTCTCTCTTCATAATGCTCAGCTCCTGGTGGTTCAACCCCAACCCACCTCTCTCTTCATAATGCTCAGCTCCTGGTGGTTCAACCCCAACCCACCTCTCTCTTCATAATGCTCAGCTCCTGGTGGTTCAACCCCAACCCACCTCTCTCTTCATAATGCTCAGCTCCTGGTGGTTCAACCCCAACCCACCTCTCTCTTCATAATGCTCAGCTCCTGGTGGTTCAACCCCAACCCACCTCTCTCTTCATAATGCTCAGCTCCTGGTGGTTCAACCCCAACCCACCTCTCTCTTCATAATGCTCAGCTCCTGGTGGTTCAACCCCAACCCACCTCTCTCTTCATAATGCTCAGCTCCTGGTGGTTCAACCCCAACCCACCTCTCTCTTCATAATGCTCAGCTCCTGGTGGTTCAACCCCAACCCACCTCTCTCTTCATAATGCTCAGCTCCTGGTGGTTCAACCCCAACCCACCTCTCTCTTCATAATGCTCAGCTCCTGGTGGTTCAACCCCAACCCACCTCTCTCTTCATAATGCTCAGCTCCTGGTGGTTCAACCCCAACCCACCTCTCTCTTCATAATGCTCAGCTCCTGGTGGTTCAACCCCAACCCACCTCTCTCTTCATAATGCTCAGCTCCTGGTGGTTCAACCCCAACCCACCTCTCTCTTCATAATGCTCAGCTCCTGGTGGTTCAACCCCAACCCACCTCTCTCTTCATAATGCTCAGCTCCTGGTGGTTCAACCCCAACCCACCTCTCTCTTCATAATGCTCAGCTCCTGGTGGTTCAACCCCAACCCACCTGGACCAACCCACCTCTCTCTTTCATAATGCTCAGCTCCTGGTGGTTCAACCCCAACCCACCTGGATCACCTCTCTCTTCATAATGCTCAGCTCCTGGTGGTTCAACCCCAACCCACCTGGACCCTCTCTCTCATAATGCTCAGCTCCTGGTGGTTCAACCCCAACCCACCTGGTGGTTCAACCCCAACCCACCTCTCTTCATAATGCTCAGCTCCTGGTGGTTCAACCCCAACCCACCTCTCTCTTCATAATGCTCAGCTCCTGGTGGTTCAACCCCAACCCACCTCTCTCTTCATAATGCTCAGCTCCTGGTGGTTCAACCCCAACCCACCTCTCTCTTCATAATGCTCAGCTCCTGGTGGTTCAACCCCAACCCACCTCTCTCTTCATAATGCTCAGCTCCTGGTGGTTCAACCCCAACCCACCTCTCTCTTCATAATGCTCAGCTCCTGGTGGTTCAACCCCAACCCACCTCTCTCTTCATAATGCTCAGCTCCTGGTGGTTCAACCCCAACCCACCGGGACCACCTCTCTCTTCATAATGCTCAGCTCCTGGTGGTTCAACCCCAACCCACCTCCTCTCTCTTCATAATGCTCAGCTCCTGGTGGTTCAACCCCAACCCACCTCTCTCTTCATAATGCTCAGCTCCTGGTGGTTCAACCCCAACCCACCTCTCCCTTCATAATGCTCAGCTCCTGGTGGTTCAACCCCAACCCACCTCTCTCTTCATAATGCTCAGCTCCTGGTGGTTCAACCCCAACCCACCTCTCTCTTCATAATGCTCAGCTCCTGGTGGTTCAACCCCAACCCACCTGGACCACCTCTCTCTTCATAATGCTCAGCTCCTGGTGGTTCAACCCCAACCCACCCACCACCTCTCTCTTCATAATGCTCAGCTCCTGGTGGTTCAACCCCAACCCACCTCTCTCTTCATAATGCTCAGCTCCTGGTGGTTCAACCCCAACCCACCTCTCTCTTCATAATGCTCAGCTCCTGGTGGTTCAACCCCAACCCACCTCTCTCTTCATAATGCTCAGCTCCTGGTGGTTCAACCCCAACCCACCTCTCTCTTCATAATGCTCAGCTCCTGGTGGTTCAACCCCCAACCCACCTCTCTCTTCATAATGCTCAGCTCCTGGTGGTTCAACCCCAACCCACCTCTCCTTCATAATGCTCAGCTCCTGGTGGTTCAACCCCAACCCACCTCTCTTCTTCATAATGCTCAGCTCCTGGTGGTTCAACCCCAACCCACCTCTCTCTTCATAATGCTCAGCTCCTGGTGGTTCAACCCCAACCCACCTCTCTCTTCATAATGCTCAGCTCCTGGTGGTTCAACCCCAACCCACCTCTACCTTCATAATGCTCAGCTCCTGGTGGTTCAACCCCAACCCACCTCTCTCTTCATAATGCTCAGCTCCTGGTGGTTCAACCCCAACCCACCTCTCTCTTCATAATGCTCAGCTCCTGGTGGTTCAACCCCAACCCACCTCTCTCTTCATAATGCTCAGCTCCTGGTGGTTCAACCCCAACCCACCTCTCTCTTCATAATGCTCAGCTCCTGGTGGTTCAACCCCAACCCACCTCTACCTTCATAATGCTCAGCTCCTGGTGGTTCAACCCCAACCCACCTCTCTCTTCATAATGCTCAGCTCCTGGTGGTTCAACCCCAACCCACCTCTCCTTCATAATGCTCAGCTCCTGGTGGTTCAACCCCAACCCACCTCTCTCTTCATAATGCTCAGCTCCTGGTGGTTCAACCCCAACCCACCTCTCTCTTCATAATGCTCAGCTCCTGGTGGTTCAACCCCAACCCACCTGGACCACCTCTCTCTTCATAATGCTCAGCTCCTGGTGGTTCAACCCCAACCCACCTGGACCACCTCTCTCTTCATAATGCTCAGCTCCTGGTGGTTCAACCCCAACCCACCTCTCTCTTCATAATGCTCAGCTCCTGGTGGTTCAACCCCAACCCACCTCTCTCTTCATAATGCTCAGCTCCTGGTGGTTCAACCCCAACCCACCTCTCCTTCATAATGCTCAGCTCCTGGTGGTTCAACCCCAACCCACCTCTCTCTTCATAATGCTCAGCTCCTGGTGGTTCAACCCCAACCCACCTCTACCTTCATAATGCTCAGCTCCTGGTGGTTCAACCCCAACCCACCTCTCTCTTCATAATGCTCAGGACCACCTCTCTCTTCATAATGCTCAGCTCCTGGTGGTTCAACCCCAACCCACCTCTCTCTTCATAATGCTCAGCTCCTGGTGGTTCAACCCCAACCCACCGGGACCACCTCTCTTCATAATGCTCAGCTCCTGGTGGTTCAACCCCAACCCACCGGGACCACCTCTCTCTTCATAATGCTCAGCTCCTGGTGGTTCAACCCCAACCCACCTCTCTCTTCATAATGCTCAGCTCCTGGTGGTTCAACCCCAACCCACCTCTCTCTTCATAATGCTCAGCTCCTGGTGGTTCAACCCCAACCCACCTCTCTCTTCATAATGCTCAGCTCCTGGTGGTTCAACCCCAACCCACCGGCTCCTGACCAACCCACCTCTCTCTTCATAATGCTCAGCTCCTGGTGGTTCAACCCCAACCCACCTCTCTCTTCATAATGCTCAGCTCCTGGTGGTTCAACCCCAACCCAAATGCTCCACCTTCATAATGCTCAGCTCCTGGTGGTTCAACCCCAACCCACCTCTCTCTTCATAATGCTCAGCTCCTGGTGGTTCAACCCCAACCCACCTCTCTCTTCATAATGCTCAGCTCCTGGTGGTTCAACCCCAACCCACCTCTCTCTTCATAATGCTCAGCTCCTGGTGGTTCAACCCCAACCCACCTCTCTCTTCATAATGCTCAGCTCCTGGTGGTTCAACCCCAACCCACCTCTCCTTCATAATGCTCAGCTCCTGGTGGTTCAACCCCAACCCACCTCTCCTTCATAATGCTCAGCTCCTGGTGGTTCAACCCCAACCCACCTCTCACCTTCATAATGCTCAGCTCCTGGTGGTTCAACCCCAACCCACCTCTCTCTTCATAATGCTCAGCTCCTGGTGGTTCAACCCCAACCCACCTCTACCTCTCTCTTCATAATGCTCAGCTCCTGGTGGTTCAACCCCAACCCACCTCTCTCTTCATAATGCTCAGCTCCTGGTGGTTCAACCCCAACCCACCTCTCTCTTCATAATGCTCAGCTCCTGGTGGTTCAACCCCAACCCACCACTCTCTTTCATAATGCTCAGCTCCTGGTGGTTCAACCCCAACCCACCTCTCTCTTCATAATGCTCAGCTCCTGGTGGTTCAACCCCAACCCACCTCTACCTTCTCTTCATAATGCTCAGCTCCTGGTGGTTCAACCCCAACCCACCTCTCTCTTCATAATGCTCAGCTCCTGGTGGTTCAACCCCAACCCACCTCTCCTTCATAATGCTCAGCTCCTGGTGGTTCAACCCCAACCCACCTCTCTCTTCATAATGCTCAGCTCCTGGTGGTTCAACCCCAACCCACCTCTCTCTTCATAATGCTCAGCTCCTGGTGGTTCAACCCCAACCCACCTCTCTCTTCATAATGCTCAGCTCCTGGTGGTTCAACCCCAACCCACCTCTCTCTTCATAATGCTCAGCTCCTGGTGGTTCAACCCCAACCCACCTCTCTCTTCATAATGCTCAGCTCCTGGTGGTTCAACCCCAACCCAACTCTCTCTTCATAATGCTCAGCTCCTGGTGGTTCAACCCCAACCCACCTCTCTCTTCATAATGCTCAGCTCCTGGTGGTTCAACCCCAACCCACCCCACTCTTCATAATGCTCAGCTCCTGGTGGTTCAACCCCAACCCACCTGGGACCACCTCTCTCTTCATAATGCTCAGCTCCTGGTGGTTCAACCCCAACCCAACCCACCTCTCTCTTCATAATGCTCAGCTCCTGGTGGTTCAACCCCAACCCACCTCTCCTTTCATAATGCTCAGCTCCTGGTGGTTCAACCCCAACCCACCTCTCTCTTCATAATGCTCAGCTCCTGGTGGTTCAACCCCAACCCACCTCTCTCTTCATAATGCTCAGCTCCTGGTGGTTCAACCCCAACCCACCCCACCTCTCTCTTCATAATGCTCAGCTCCTGGTGGTTCAACCCCAACCCACCTCTCTCTTCATAATGCTCAGCTCCTGGTGGTTCAACCCCAACCCACCTCTCCTTCATAATGCTCAGCTCCTGGTGGTTCAACCCCAACCCACCTCTCTCTTCATAATGCTCAGCTCCTGGTGGTTCAACCCCAACCCCAACCCACCTCTCTCTTCATAATGCTCAGCTCCTGGTGGTTCAACCCCAACCCACCTCTCCCCAACCCACCTCTCTCTTCAAATGCTCAGCTCCTGGTGGTTCCCCAACCCCAACCCACCCTCTCTTCATAATGCTCAGCTCCTGGTGGTTCAACCCCAACCCACCTCTCTCTTCATAATGCTCAGCTCCTGGTGGTTCAACCCCAACCCCCCATCTCTCTCTTCATAATGCTCAGCTCCTGGTGGTTCAACCCCAACCCACCACCACCTCTCTTCATAATGCTCAGCTCCTGGTGGTTCAACCCCAACCCACCTCTCTCTTCATAATGCTCAGCTCCTGGTGGTTCAACCCCAACCCACCTCTCTCTTCATAATGCTCAGCTCCTGGTGGTTCAACCCCAACCCACCTCTCTCTTCATAATGCTCAGCTCCTGGTGGTTCAACCCCAACCCACCTCTCTCTTCATAATGCTCAGCTCCTGGTGGTTCAACCCCAACCCACCTCTCTCTTCATAATGCTCAGCTCCTGGTGGTTCAACCCCAACCCACCTCTCTCTTCATAATGCTCAGCTCCTGGTGGTTCAACCCCAACCCACCCACCTCTCTCTTCATAATGCTCAGCTCCTGGTGGTTCAACCCCAACCCACCTCCTGGTGGTTCAACTCTCTCTCTTCATAATGCTCAGCTCCTGGTGGTTCAACCCCAACCCACCTCTCTCTTCATAATGCACAGCTCCTGGTGGTTCAACCCCAATCCACCTCTCTCTTCATAATGCTCAGCTCCTGGTGGTTCAACCCCAACCCACCTGGAACACCTCTCTCTTCATAATGCTCAGCTCCTGGTGGTTCAACCCCAACCCACCTCTCTCTTCATAATGCTCAGCTCCTGGTGGTTCAACCCCAACCCACCTCTCTCTTCATAATGCTCAGCTCCTGGTGGTTCAACCCCAACCCACCTCTCTCTTCATAATGCTCAGCTCCTGGTGGTTCAACCCCAACCCACCTCTCTCTTCATAATGCTCAGCTCCTGGTGGTTCAACCCCAACCCACCTCTCTCTTCATAATGCTCAGCTCCTGGTGGTTCCATGAAGTCATAGATCACATGCATCCTCACTGGGGCAAGAAAGGAGATTGAACAATGGCATATATTATTGAACAATGCTATAACAATGTAGTAACAATGCAATAGCAATGCAAATTAGACAGAGAAACACAATGTAGTAGATATGTAATGGCAATAGAATAGTTATATAATTACAATGTTATAACTATTTAATATCAATAGTATAGCTATATAATTACAATGTTATAACTACGTAATAGCTATATAATTCATGTTATAACTATGTAGTATCAATATAATTAATGTTATAACTATGTAATAGCAATAGTATAGCTATATAATTACAATGTTATAACTACGTAATAGCTATATAATTAATGTTATAACTATGTAATATCAATATAATTACAATGTTATAACTATTTAATATCAATAGTATAGCTATATAATTACAATGTTATAACTACGTAATAGCTATATAATTCATGTTATAACTATGTAGTATCAATATAATTAATGTTATAACTATGTAATAGCAATAGTATAGCTATATAATTACAATGTTATAACTACGTAATAGCTATATAATTAATGCTATAACTATGTAATATCAATATAATTAATATTATAACTATGTAATAGCAATAGTATAGCTATATAATTACAATGTTATAACTACGTAATAGCTATATAATTAATGCTATAACTATGTAATATCAATATAATTAATGTTATAACTATGTAATATCAATAGTATAGCTATATAATTACAATGTTATAACTACGTAATATCAATATAATTACATGTTATAACTATGTAATATATAATTAATGTTATAACTATGTAATATCAATATAATTCATGTTATAACTATGTAATATCAATATAATTAATGTTATAACTATGTAATATCAATATAATTCATGTTATAACTATGTACAGTACCAGTCAAAATTTTGGAAACACCAGCTCATTCAAGTTTATTTATTTTTATGTTGTACTATCTTCTACATTGTTTATTTATTTTTATTTTGTACTATCTTCTACATTGTTTATTTATTTTTATTTTGTACTATCTTCTACATTGTAGAATAATAGTGAAGACATAACAACTAGGAAATAGCACTTATGGAATCATGTAGTAACCAAAAAAGTGTTAAACAAATCAAAATATATTTTCAAATATATTTTAGATTTTAGATTCTTCAAAGTAGCCACCCTTTACACTGCCTGGAGGTGTGTTGGGTCAAATGATAGTCCCACTAAGCACAAACCAGAGGGGATGAGGTGTCGCTGCAGAATGCTGTGGTAGCCATGCTGGTTAAGTATGCCTTGAATTCTAAATAAATCACCAACAGTGTCACCTGAAAAGCACCCCCCACATCATCACCCATCCTCCTCCTCCATGCTTCACGGTGGGAACCACACATGCGGAGGTCATCCGTTCACTTACTCTGTGTATCACAAAGACACGGCAGTTGGATCAAAAATCGTAAATTTGGACTCAACACACCAAAGGACAGATTTCCACCAGTCTAATGTCCATTACTCGTGTTTCTTGACCCAAGCAAGTCTCTTATTATTGGTGTCCTTTAGTAGTGGTTTCGTTGCAGCAATTCAACCATGAAGGCCTGATTCCCACAGTCTCCTCTGAACAGTTGATGTTGAGATGTGTTTATTACTTGAACTCTGTGAAACATTTATTTGGGCTGTAATTTCTGAGGCTGGGACCTCTAATGAACTTATCCTCTGCAGCAGAGGTAACTCTGGATCTTCCTTTCCTGTGGCGGTCCTCATGAGAGCCAAATTCATCATAGAGCTTAGTATGCACACATGACTGTAAGTCGCTTTGGATAAAAGCGTCTGCTAAATGGCATATATTATTATATTATGTTTTTTGTGATTGCACTTGAAGAAACTTTCAAAGTTCTTGACATTTTCCGGATTGACTGACCTTCATGTCTTATAGTAATGATGCACTGTCATTTTTCTCTTTGCTTATCTGAGCTGTTCTTGCCATAATATGGACTTGGTCTTTTACCAAATAGGGCTGTCTTCTGTTTACCACTCCTACATTGTCACAACACAACTGACTGGCTCAAACGCATTAAGGAAAAAAATTCCGCAATTGACATTTGAACAAGGCACACCTGCTGATTGAAATGCATTCCAGTTGACTACCGCATGAACCTGTTTGAGAGAATGCCAAGAGTGTGCAAAGCTGTTATCAAGTCAAAGGGTGGCTACTTTGAAGAATCTTAAGTATAAAATACATTTTGACTTGTGTTACACTATTTTGATTACAACATGATTCCATATGTGTGATTTCATAGTTTTGGCGTCGTCACTATTATTCAACAATGTAGAAAACAGTAAAAAATAAAGAAACCCCCTTTAACGAGTGGGTGAATCCAAACTTTTGACTGGTACTCAGTGGTGGAAAAAGTACCCAAATGTCATACTTGAGATAAAGTATAGAAAGTTACTCATGTAATGTGGTGCGTATTGGTGGCAGGGAAGCCAGGCGCAGGAGAACGAACTTGGTAAAAACGGAGTTGTTTAATCAAATCTGTTACAACTCCCAAAATGTGCAAAATAACAATAGTGTGTACAGAACCCGTCGCACACCAACATAATACATGCACAATCACATAACAAACAAACCATCTCCGACAAGGACATGAGGGGGAAACAGAGGGTTAAATACACAACATGTTATTGATGGGATTGGAACCAGGTGTGAAGGAAGACAAGACAAAACCAATGGAAAATGGATCAGTGATGGCTAAAAGGCCAGTGACTTCGACCGCCCGGACAAGGAGAGGGACCGGGCACCGCCCGAACAAGGAGAGGAACCGAACACCGCCCGAACAAGGAGAGGGACCGGGCCGAACAAGGAGAGGGACCGGACACCGCCCGAACAAGGAGAGGGGCCGAACACCGCCCGAACAAGGAGAGGAACCGGACAAGGAGATGGGCCGAACAAGGAGAGGGACCGAACACCGCCCGAACAAGGAGAGGAACCGAACACCGCCTGAACAAGGAGAGGAACCGAACACCGCCCGAACAAGGAGAGGGACCAGGCCGAACAAGGAGAGGGACCGAACACCGCCCGAACAAGGAGAGGACCCGAACACCGCCCGAACAAGGAGAGGGACCGAACAAGGAGAGGGACCGGACACCGCCCGAACAAGGAGAGGGACCGAAGAAGGAGAGGGACCGGACACCGCCCGAACAAGGAGAGGGACCGGACACCGCCCGAACAAGGAGAGGGACCGAACAAGGAGAGGGACCGAACAAGGAGAGGGGCCGAACACCGCCCGAACAAGGAGAGGGACCGGACAAGGAGAGGGACCGAACAAGGAGAGGGGCCGAACACAGCCCGAACAAGGAGAGGGACCGAACAAGGAGAGGGGCCGAACACCGCCCGAACAAGGAGAGGGACCGGACAAGGAGAGGGGCCGAACACCGCCCGAACAAGGAGAGGAACCGAACACCGCCCGAACAAGGAGAGGGACCGAACAAGGAGAGGGGCCGAACACCGCCCGAACAAGGAGAGGAACCGAACACCGCCCGAACAAGGAGAGGGACCGGGCCGAACAAGGAGAGGGGCCGAACACCGCCCGAACAAGGAGAGGAACCGAACACCGCCCGAACAAGGAGAGGGACCGAACAAGGAGAGGGGCCGAACACCGCCCGAACAAGGAGAGGAACCGAACACCGCCCGAACAAGGAGAGGGACCGGGCCGAACAAGGAGAGGGGCCGAACACCGCCCGAACAAGGAGAGGAACCGAACACCGCCCGAACAAGGAGAGGGACCGAACAAGGAGAGGGACCGGACACCGCCCGAACAAGGAGAGGGACCGAACAAGGAGAGGGACCGGACACCGCCCGAACAAGGAGAGGGACCGAACAAGGAGAGGGACCGGACACCGCCCGAACAAGGAGAGGGACCGAACAAGGAGAGGGACCGAACAAGGAGAGGGGCCGAACACCGCCCGAACAAGGAGAGGGGGCCGAACACCGCCCGAACAAGGAGAGGGACCGGGCCGAACAAGGAGATGGGCCGAACACCGCCCGAACAGGGAGAGGGGCCGAACACCGCCCGAACAAGGAGAGGGACCGAACACCGCCCGAACAAGGAGAGGGACCGAACACCGCCCGAACAAGGAGAGGGACCGAACAAGGAGAGGGACCGAACACCGCCCGAACAAGGAGATGGGCCGAACACCGCCCGAACAAGGAGAGGGACCGAACACCGCCCGAACAAGGAGAGGGACCGGACACCGCCCGAACAAGGAGAGGGACCGAACAAGGAGAGGGACCGAACACCGCCCGAACAAGGAGATGGGCCGAACACCGCCCGAACGAGGAGAGGGGCCGAACACCGCCCGAACAAGGAGAGGGGACGAACACCGCCCAAACAAGGAGAGGGACCGAACAAGGAGATGGGCCGAACAAGGAGAGGGGCCGAACACCGCCCGAACAAGGAGAGGGGCCGAACACCGCCCGAACAAGGAGAGGGACCGGGCCGAACAAGGAGATGGGCCGAACACCGCCCGAACAGGGAGAGGGGCCGAACACCGCCCGAACAAGGAGAGGGACCGAACACCGCCCGAACAAGGAGAGGGACCGAACACCGCCCGAACAAGGAGAGGGACCGAACAAGGAGAGGGACCGAACACCGCCCGAACAAGGAGATGGGCCGAACACCGCCCGAACAAGGAGAGGGACCGAACACCGCCCGAACAAGGAGAGGGACCGGGCCGAACAAGGAGATGGGCCGAACACCGCCCGAACAGGGAGAGGGGCCGAACACCGCCCGAACAAGGAGAGGGACCGAACACCGCCCGAACAAGGAGAGGGACCGAACAAGGAGAGGGACCGAACACCGCCCGAACAAGGAGATGGGCCGAACACCGCCCGAACAAGGAGAGGGACCGAACAAGGAGAGGGACCGAACACCGCCCGAACAAGGAGATGGGCCGAACACCGCCCGAACGAGGAGAGGGGCCGAACACCGCCCGAACAAGGAGAGGGACCGAACACCGCCCGAACAGGGAGAGGGGCCGAACACCGCCCGAACAAGGAGAGGGGCCGAACACCGCCCGAACAAGGAGAGGAACCGAACACCGCCCGAACAAGGAGAGGGACCGAACAAGGAGAGGGGCCGAACACCGCCCGAACAAGGAGAGGGAACCGAACACCGCCCGAACAAGGAGAGGGACCGGCCCGAACAAGGAGAGGGGCCGAACACCGCCCGAACAAGGAGAGGAACCGAACACCGCCCGAACAAGGAGAGGGACCGAACAAGGAGAGGGGCCGAACACCGCCCGAACAAGGAGAGGAACCGAACACCGCCCGAACAAGGAGAGGGACCGGGCCGAACAAGGAGAGGGGCCGAACACCGCCCGAACAAGGAGAGGAACCGAACACCGCCCGAACAAGGAGAGGGACCGAACAAGGAGAGGGACCGGACACCGCCCGAACAAGGAGAGGGACCGAACAAGGAGAGGGACCGGACACCGCCCGAACAAGGAGAGGGACCGAACAAGGAGAGGGACCGGACACCGCCCGAACAAGGAGAGGGACCGAACAAGGAGAGGGACCGAACAAGGAGAGGGGCCGAACACCGCCCGAACAAGGAGAGGGGGCCGAACACCGCCCGAACAAGGAGAGGGACCGGGCCGAACAAGGAGATGGGCCGAACACCGCCCGAACAGGGAGAGGGGCCGAACACCGCCCGAACAAGGAGAGGGACCGAACACCGCCCGAACAAGGAGAGGGACCGAACACCGCCCGAACAAGGAGAGGGACCGAACAAGGAGAGGGACCGAACACCGCCCGAACAAGGAGATGGGCCGAACACCGCCCGAACAAGGAGAGGGACCGAACACCGCCCGAACAAGGAGAGGGACCGGACACCGCCCGAACAAGGAGAGGGACCGAACAAGGAGAGGGACCGAACACCGCCCGAACAAGGAGATGGGCCGAACACCGCCCGAACAAGGAGAGGGGCCGAACACCGCCCGAACAAGGAGAGGGGACCCGAACACCGCCCAAACAAGGAGAGGGACCGAACAAGGAGATGGGCCGAACAAGGAGAGGGGCCGAACACCGCCCGAACAAGGAGAGGGGCCGAACACCGCCCGAACAAGGAGAGGGACCGGGCCGAACAAGGAGATGGGCCGAACACCGCCCGAACAGGAGAGGGGCCGAACACCGCCCGAACAAGGAGAGGGACCGAACACCGCCCGAACAAGGAGAGGGACCGAACACCGCCCGAACAAGGAGAGGGACCGAACAAGGAGAGGGACCGAACACCGCCCGAACAAGGAGATGGGCCGAACACCGCCCGAACAAGGAGAGGGACCGAACACCGCCCGAACAAGGAGAGGGACCGGGCCGAACAAGGAGATGGGCCGAACACCGCCCGAACAGGGAGAGGGGCCGAACACCGCCCGAACAAGGAGAGGGACCGAACACCGCCCGAACAAGGAGAGGGACCGAACAAGGAGAGGGACCGAACACCGCCCGAACAAGGAGATGGGCCGAACACCGCCCGAACAAGGAGAGGGACCGAACAAGGAGAGGGACCGAACACCGCCCGAACAAGGAGATGGGCCGAACACCGCCCGAACGAGGAGAGGGGCCGAACACCGCCCGAACAAGGAGAGGGACCGAACACCGCCCGAACAGGGAGAGGGGCCGAACACCGCCCGAACAAGGAGAGGGGCCGAACACCGCCCGATCAAGGAGAGTGACCGAACACCGCCCGAACAAGGAGAGGGACCGAACACCGCCCGAACAAGGAGATGGGCCGAACACCGCCCGAACAAGGAGAGGGAACGAACACCGCCCGAACAGGGAGAGGGACCGAACAAGGAGGTGGGCCGAACAAGGAGAGGGACCGAACACCGCCCGAACAAGGAGAGGGACCGAACACCGCCCGAACAAGGAGAGGGACCGAACACCGCCCGAACAAGGAGAGGGACCGAACACCGCCCGAACAAGGAGAGGGACCGAACAAGGAGAGGGACCGAACACCGCCCGAACAAGGAGATGGGCCGAACACCGCCCGAACAAGGAGAGGGGCCGAACACCGCCCGAACAAGGAGAGGGACCGAACACCGCCCGAACAGGGAGAGGGTCCGAACACCGCACAAACAAGGAGAGGGGCCGAACACCGCCCGAACAAGGAGAGTGACCGAACACCGCCCGAACAAGGAGAGGGACCGAACACCGCCCGAACAAGGAGATGGGCCGAACACCGCACGAACAAGGAGAGGGAACGAACACCGCCCGAACAAGGAGAGGGACCGAACACTGCCCGAACAGGGAGAGGGACCGAACAAGGAGGTGGGCCGAACAAGGAGAGGGACCGAACACTGCCCGAACAAGGAGAGGGACCGAACAAGGAGGTGGGCCGAACAAGGAGAGGGGACGAACACCGCCCGAACAGGGAGAGGGACCGAACAAGGAGAGGGACCGAACAAGGAGAGGGACCGAACAAGGAGAGGGGCCGGGCCGAACACCGCCCGAACAAGGAGAGGGGCCGGGCCGAACACCGCCCGAACAAGGAGAGGGGCCGAACACCGGCCGAACAAGGAGAGGGGCCGAACACCGCCCGAACAAGGAGATGGGTCGAACACCGCCAGAACAAGGAGAGGGACCGAACACCGGCCGAACAAGGAGATGGGCCGAACACCGCCCGAACAAGGAGAGGGACCGAACAAGGAGATGGGCCGAACACCGCCCGAACAAGGAGAGGGGCCGGGCCGAACACCGCCCGAACAAGGAGAGGGGCCGAACACCGGCCGAACAAGGAGAGGGGCCGAACACCGCCCGAACAAGGAGAGGGACCGAACACCGCCCGAACAAGGAGAGGGGCCGAACACCGCCCGAACAAGGAGAGGGACCGAACACCGCCCGAACAAGGAGAGGGACCAAACACCGCCCGAACAAGGAGATGGGCCGAACACCGCCCGAACAAGGAGAGGGACCGAACACCGCCCGAACAAGGAGAGGGACCGAACACCGCCCGAACAAGGAGAGGGACCGAACACCGCCCGAACAAGGAGAGGGACCGAACAAGGAGAGGGACCGAACACCGCCCGAACAAGGAGATGGGCCGAACACCGCCCGAACAAGGAGAGGGACCGAACACCGCCCAAACAAGGAGAGGGACCGAACACCGCCCGAACAAGGAGAGAGACCGAACACCGCCCGAACAAGGAGAGGGACCGGACACCGCCCGAACAAGGAGAGGGACCGAACAAGGAGAGGGACCGAACACCGCCCGAACAAGGAGATGGGCCGAACACCGCCCGAACGAGGAGAGGGGCCGAACAAGGAGAGGGACCGAACAAGGAGAGGGGGCGGGCCGAACACCGACCCGAACAAGGAGAGGGACCAAACACCGCCCGAACAAGGAGAGGGGCCGAACACCGCCCGAACAAGGAGAGGGGCCGAACACCGCCCGAACAAGGAGAGTGACCGAACACCGCCCGAACAAGGAGAGGGACCGAACACCGCCCGAACAAGGAGATGGGCCGAACACCGCCCGAACAAGGAGAGGGAACGAACACCGCCCGAACAAGGAGAGGGACCGAACACCGCCCGAACAGGGAGAGGGACCGAACAAGGAGGTGGGCCGAACAAGGAGAGGGACCGAACACCGCCCGAACAAGGAGAGGGACCGAACACCGCCCGAACAAGGAGAGAGACCGAACACCGCCCGAACAAGGTGAGGGACCGGACACCGCCCGAACAAGGAGAGGGACCGAACAAGGAGAGGGACCGAACACCGCCCGAACAAGGAGATGGGCCGAACACCGCCCGAACGAGGAGAGGGGCCGAACACCGCCCGAACAAGGAGAGGGACCGAACACCGCCCGAACAGGGAGAGGGTCCGAACACCGCCCGAACAAGGAGAGGGGCCGAACACCGCCCGAACAAGGAGAGTGACCGAACACCGCCCGAACAAGGAGAGGGACCGAACACCGCCCGAACAAGGAGATGGGCCGAACACCGCACGAACAAGGAGAGGGAACGAACACCGCCCGAACAAGGAGAGGGACCGAACACTGCCCGAACAGGGAGAGGGACCGAACAAGGAGGTGGGCCGAACAAGGAGAGGGACCGAACACCGCCCGAACAAGGAGAGGGACCGAACAAGGAGGTGGGCCGAACAAGGAGAGGGGACGAACACCGCCCGAACAGGGAGAGGGACCGAACAAGGAGAGGGACCGAACAAGGAGAGGGACCGAACAAGGAGAGGGGCCGGGCCGAACACCGCCCGAACAAGGAGAGGGGCCGAACACCGGCCGAACAAGGAGAGGGGCCGAACACCGCCCGAACAAGGAGATGGGCCGAACACCGCCAGAACAAGAAGAGGGACCGAACACCGGCCGAACAAGGAGATGGGCCGAACACCGCCCGAACAAGGAGAGGGACCGAACAAGGAGATGGGCCGAACACCGCCCGAAAAAGGAGAGGGGCCGGGCCGAACACCGCCCGAACAAGGAGAGGGGCCGAACACCGGCCGAACAAGGAGAGGGGCCGAACACCGCCCGAACAAGGAGAGAGGGACCGAACAAGGAGAGGGGCCGACCGCCCGAACAAGGAGAGGGGCCGAACACCGCCCGAACAAGGAGAGGGACCGAACACCGCCCGAACAAGGAGAGGGACCAAACACCGCCCGAACAAGGAGATGGGCCGAACACCGCCCGAACAAGGAGAGGGACCGAACACCGCCCGAACAAGGAGAGGGACCGAACACCGCCCGAACAAGGAGAGGGACCGAACACCGCCCGAACAAGGAGAGGGACCGAACAAGGAGAGGGACCGAACACCGCCCGAACAAGGAGATGGGCCGAACACCGCCCGAACAAGGAGAGGGACCGAACACCGCCCAAACAAGGAGAGGGACCGAACACCGCCCGAACAAAGAGAGAGACCGAACACCGCCCGAACAAGGAGAGGGACCGGACACCGCCCGAACAAGGAGAGGGACCGAACAAGGAGAGGGACCGAACACCGCCCGAACAAGGAGATGGGCCGAACACCGCCCGAACGAGGAGAGGGGCCGAACAAGGAGAGGGACCGAACAAGGAGAGGGGGCGGGCCGAACACCGACCCGAACAAGGAGAGGGACCAAACACCGCCCGAACAAGGAGAGGGGCCGAACACCGCCCGAACAAGGAGAGGAACCGAACACCGCCCGAACAAGGAGAAGGACCGAACACCGCCCGAACAAGGAGAGGGACCGAACACCGCCCGAACAAGGAGAGGGACCGAACACCGCCCGAACAGGGAGAGGGGCCGAACACCGCCCGAACAAGGAGAGGGGCCGAACACCGCCCGAACAAGGAGAGTGACCGAACACCGCCCGAACAAGGAGAGGGACCGAACACCGCCCGAACAAGGAGATGGGCCGAACACCGCCCGAACAAGGAGAGGGAACGAACACCACCCGAACAAGGAGAGGGACCGAACACCGCCCAAACAGGGAGAGGGACCGAACAAGGAGGTGGGCTGAACAAGGAGAGGGACCGAACACCGCCCGAACAAGGAGGTGGGCCGAACAAGGAGGTGGGCCGAACAAGGAGAGGGGACGAACACCGCCCGAACAGGGAGAGGGACCGAACAAGGAGAGGGACCGAACAAGGAGAGGGACCGAACAAGGAGAGGGACCGAACAAGGAGAGGGGCCGGGCCGAACACCGCCCGAACAAGGAGAGGGGCCGGGCCGAACACCGCCCGAACAAGGAGAGGGGCCGAACACCGGCCGAACAAGGAGAGGGGCCGAACACCGCCCGAACAAGGAGATGGGCCGAACACCGCCAGAACAAGGAGAGGGACCGAACACCGGCCGAACAAGGAGATGGGCCGAACACCGCCCGAACAAGGAGAGGGACCGAACAAGGAGATGGGCCGAACACCGCCCGAACAAGGAGAGGGGCCGGGCCGAACACCGCCCGAACAAGGAGAGGGGCCGAACACCGCCCAAACAGGGAGAAGGACCGAACAAGGAGGTGGGCCGAACAAGGAGAGGGACCGAACACCGCCCGAACAAGGAGGTGGGCCGAACAAGGAGGTGGGCCGAACAAGGAGAGGGGACGAACACCGCCCGAACAGGGAGAGGGACCGAACAAGGAGAGGGACCGAACAAGGAGAGGGACCGAACAAGGAGAGGGGCCGGGCCGAACACCGCCCGAACAAGGAGAGGGGCCGGGCCGAACACCGCCCGAACAAGGAGAGGGGCCGAACACCGGCCGAACAAGGAGAGGGGCCGAACACCGCCCGAACAAGGAGATGGGCCGAACACCGCCAGAACAAGGAGAGGGACCGAACACCGGCCGAACAAGGAGATGGGCCGAACACCGCCCGAACAAGGAGAGGGACCGAACAAGGAGATGGGCCGAACACCGCCCGAACAAGGAGAGGGGCCGGGCCGAACACCGCCCGAACAAGGAGAGGGGCCGAACACCGGCCGAACAAGGAGAGGGGCCGAACACCGCCCGAACAAGGAGAGGGGCCGAACACCGCCCGAACAAGGAGAGGGACCGAACACCGCCCGAACAAGGAGAGGGGACGAACACCGCCCGAACAAGGAGAGGGGCCGAACACCGCCCGAACAAGGAGAGGGACCGAACACCGCCCGAACAAGGAGAGGGACCAAACACCGCCCGAACAAGGAGATGGGCCGAACACCGCCCGAACAAGGAGAGGGACCGAACACCGCCCGAACAAGGAGAGGGACCGAACACCGCCCGAACAAGGAGAGGGACCGAACACCGCCCGAACAAGGAGAGGGACCGAACACCGCCCGAACAAGAAGAGGGACCGAACACCGCCCGAACAGGGAGAGGGGCCGAACACCGCCCGAACAAGGAGAGGGGCCGAACACCGCCCGAACAAGGAGAGTGACCGAACACCGCCCGAACAAGGAGAGGGACCGAACACCGCCCGAACAAGGAGATGGGCCGAACACCGCCCGAACAAGGAGATGGGCCGAACACCGCCCGAACAAGGAGAGGGAACGAACACCGCCCGAACAAGGAGAGGGACCGAACACCGCCCGAACAGGAGAGGGACCGAACACCGCCGAACAAGGAGAGGGACCGAACAAGGAGATGGGCCGAACACCGCCCGAACAAGGAGAGGGACCGAACACCGCCCGAACAAGGAGAGGGGCCGAACACCGCCCGAACAAGGAGAGGGGCCGAACACCGCCCGAACAAGGAGAGGGACCGAACACCGCCCGAACAAGGAGAGGGACCGAACACCGCCCGAACAAGGAGAGGGGACGAACACCGCCCGAACAAGGAGAGGGGACGAACACCGCCCTAACAAGGAGAGGGACGAACACCGCCCGAACAAGGAGATGGGCCGAACACCGCCCGAACAAGGAGAGGGACCGAACAAGGAGATGGGCCGAACACCGCCCGAACAAGGAGAGGGACCGAACAAGGAGATGGGCCGAACACCGCCCGAACAAGGAGAGGGACCGAACAAGGAGATGGGCCGAACACCGCCCGAACAAGGAAAGGGACCGAACAAGGAGAGGGACCGAACAAGGAGAGGGGGCGGGCCGAACACCGACCCGAACAAGGAGAGGGACCGAACACCGCCCGAACAAGGAGAGGGGCCGAACACCGCCCGAACAAGGAGAGGGGCCGAACAACGCCCGAACAAGGAGAGGGACCGAACACCGCCCGAACAAGGAGAGGGACCAAACACCGCCCGAACAAGGAGATGGGCCGAACACCGCCCGAACAGGGAGAGGGGCCGAACACCGCCCGAACAAGAAGAGGACCCGAACACCACCGGAACAAGGAGGTGGGCCGAACAAGGAGAGGGACCGAACACCGCCCGAACAGGGAGAGGGACCGAACAAGGAGAGGGACCGAACAAGGAGAGGGGCCGGGCCGAACACCGCCCGAACAAGGAGAGGGGCCGGGCCGAACACCGCCCGAACAAGGAGAGGGGCCGAACACCGGCCGAACAAGGAGAGGGACCGAACACCGCCCGAACAAGGAGAGGGACCGAACAAGAAGGTGGGCCGAACAAGGAGAGGGGACGAACACCGCCCAAACAAGGAGAGGGGACGAACACCGCCCGAACAAGGAGAGGGGACGAACACCACCCAAACAAGGAGAGGGACCGAACAAGGAGAGGGGACGAACACCGCCCAAACAAGGAGAAGGACCGAACACCGCCCGAACAAGGAGAGGGACCGAACACCGCCCAAACAAGGAGAGGGACCGAACACCGCCCGAACAGGGAGAGGGGCCGAACACCGCCCGAACAAGGAGAGGGGCCGAACACCGCCCGAACAAGGAGAGTGACCGAACACCGCCCGAACAAGGAGAGGGACCGAACACCGCCCGAACAAGGAGATGGGCCGAACACCGCCCGAACAAGGAGAGGGAACGAACACCGCCCGAACAAGGAGAGGGACCGAACACCGCCCGAACAGGGAGAGGGACCGAACACCGGCCGAACAAGGAGAGGGACCGAACAAGGAGATGGGCCGAACACCGCCCGAACAAGGAGAGGGGCCGAGCCAAACACCGCCCGAACAAGGAGAGGGGCCGAACACCGGCCGAACAAGGAGAGGGGCCGAACACCGCCCGAACAAGGAGAGGGGCCGAACACCGCCCGAACAAGGAGAGGGACCGAACACCGCCCGAACAAGGAGAGGGGACGAACACCGCCCGAACAAGGAGAGGGGACGAACACCGCCCTAACAAGGAGAGGGGACGAACACCGCCCGAACAAGGAGATGGGCCGAACACCGCCCGAACAAGGAGAGGGACCGAACAAGGAGATGGGCCGAACACCGCCCGAACAAGGAGAGGGACCGAACAAGGAGATGGGCCGAACACCGCCCGAACAAGGAGAGGGACCGAACAAGGAGATGGGCCGAACACCGCCCGAACAAGGAAAGGGACCGGGAGAGGGACCGAACAAGGAGAGGGGCGGCCCGAACACCGACCCGAACAAGGAGAGGGACCAAACACCGCCCGAACAAGGAGATGGGCCGAACACCGCCCGAACAAGGAGAGGGACCGAACACCGCCCGAACAAGGAGAGGGGCCGAACACCGCCCGAACAAGGAGAGGGGCCGAACACCGCCCGAACAAGGAGAGGGACCGAACACCGCCCGAACAAGGAGAGGGACCAAACACCGCCCGAACAAGGAGATGGGCCGAACACCGCCCGAACAGGGAGAGGGGCCGAACACCGCCCGAACAAGAAGAGGACCCGAACACCACCCGAACAAGGAGGTGGGCCGAACAAGGAGAGGGACCGAACACCGCCCGAACAGGGAGAGGGACCGAACAAGGAGAGGGACCGAACAAGGAGAGGGGCCGGGCCGAACACCGCCCGAACAAGGAGAGGGCCGGGCCGAACACCGCCCGAACAAGGAGAGGGGCCGAACACCGGCCGAACAAGGAGAGGGACCGAACACCGCCCGAACAAGGAGAGGGACCGAACAAGAAGGTGGGCCGAACAAGGAGAGGGGACGAACACCGCCCAAACAAGGAGAGGGGACGAACACCGCCCGAACAAGGAGAGGGGACGAACTGTAGCTCAGTTGGTAGAGCATGGCGCTTGTAACGCCAGGGTAGTGGGTTCGATCCCCGGGACCACCCATACGTAGAATGTATGCACACATGACTGTAAGTCGCTTTGGATAAAAGCGTCTGCTAAATGGCATATATTATTATTATATTATTATTATTATTATTATATTATTATATTATTATATTATTATTATTATTATTATATTAAACAAGGAGAGGGACCGAACAAGGAGAGGGGACGAACACCGCCCAAACAAGGAGAAGGACCGAACAAGGAGAGGGGCCGGGCCGAACACCGCCCGAACAAGGAGAGGGGCCGAACACCGCCGAACAAGGAGAGGGGCCGAACACCGCCAGAACAAGGAGAGGGACCGAACACCGGCCGAACAAGGAGATGGGCCGAACACCGCCCGAACAAGGAGAGGGACCGAACAAGGAGAGGGGCCGAACACCGCCCGAACAAGGAGAGGGGCCGGGCCAAACACCGCCCGAACAAGGAGAGGGGCCGAACACCGGCCGAACAAGGAGAGGGGCCGAACACCGCCCGAACAAGGAGAGGGACCGAACACCGCCCGAACAAGGAGAGGGGACGAACACCGCCCGAACAAGGAGAGGGGACGAACACCGCCCTAACAAGGAGAGGGGACGAACACCGCCCGAACAAGGAGATGGGCCGAACACCGCCCGAACAAGGAGAGGGACCGAACAAGGAGATGGGCCGAACACCGCCCGAACAAGGAGAGGGACCGAACAAGGAGATGGGCCGAACACCGCCCGAACAAGGAGAGGGACCGAACAAGGAGATGGGCCGAACACCGCCCGAACAGGGAGAGGGGCCGAACACCGCCCGAACAAGAAGAGGACCCGAACACCACCCGAACAAGGAGGTGGGCCGAACAAGGAGAGGGACCGAACACCGCCCGAACAAGGAGGGACCGAACAAGGAGGTGGGCCGAACAAGGAGAGGGGACGAACACCGCCCGAACAGGGAGAGGGACCGAACAAGGAGAGGGACCGAACAAGGAGAGGGGCCGGGCCGAACACCGCCCGAACAAGGAGAGGGGCTGGGCCGAACACCGCCCGAACAAGGAGAGGGGCCGAACACCGGCCGAACAAGGAGAGGGACCGAACACCGCCCGAACAAGGAGAGGGACCGAACAAGAAGGTGGGCCGAACAAGGAGAGGGGACGAACACCGCCCAAACAAGGAGAGGGGACGAACACCGCCCGAACAAGGAGAGGGGACGAACACCACCCAAACAAGGAGAGGGACCGAACAAGGAGAGGGGACGAACACCGCCCAAACAAGGAGAAGGACCGAACAAGGAGAGGGGCCGGGCCGAACACCGCCCGAACAAGGAGAGGGGCCGAACACCGGCCGAACAAGGAGAGGGGCCGAACACCGCCAGAACAAGGAGAGGGACCGAACACCGGCCGAACAAGGAGATGGGCCGAACACCGCCCGAACAAGGAGAGGGACCGAACAAGGAGATGGGCCGAACACCGCCCGAACAAGGAGAGGGGCCGGGCCAAACACCGCCCGAACAAGGAGAGGGGCCGAACACCGGCCGAACAAGGAGAGGGGCCGAACACCGCCCGAACAAGGAGAGGGACCGAACACCGCCCGAACAAGGAGAGGGGACGAACACCGCCCGAACAAGGAGAGGGGACGAACACCGCCCTAACAAGGAGAGGGGACGAACACCGCCCGAACAAGGAGATGGGCCGAACACCGCCCGAACAAGGAGAGGGACCGAACAAGGAGATGGGCCGAACACCGCCCGAACAAGGAGAGGGACCGAACAAGGAGATGGGCCGAACACCGCCCGAACAAGGAGAGGGACCGAACAAGGAGATGGGCCGAACACCGCCCGAACAAGGAAAGGGACCGAACAAGGAGAGGGACCGAACAAGGAGAGGGGGCGGGCCGAACACCGACCCGAACAAGGAGAGGGACCAAACACCGCCCGAACAAGGAGATGGGCCGAACACCGCCCGAACAAGGAGAGGGACCGAACACCGCCCGAACAAGGAGAGGGGCCGAACACCGCCCGAACAAGGAGAGGGGCCGAACACCGCCCGAACAAGGAGAGGGACCGAACACCGCCCGAACAAGGAGAGGGACCAAACACCGCCCGAACAAGGAGATGGGCCGAACACCGCCCGAACAGGGAGAGGGGCCGAACACCGCCCGAACAAGAAGAGGACCCGAACACCACCCGAACAAGGAGGTGGGCCGAACAAGGAGAGGGACCGAACACCGCCCGAACAAGGAGAGGGACCGAACAAGGAGGTGGGCCGAACAAGGAGGTGGGCCGAACAAGGAGAGGGGACGAACACCGCCCGAACAGGGAGAGGGACCGAACAAGGAGAGGGACCGAACAAGGAGAGGGGCCGGGCCGAACACCGCCCGAACAAGGAGAGGGGCCGGGCCGAACACCGCCCGAACAAGGAGAGGGGCCGAACACCGGCCGAACAAGGAGAGGGACCGAACACCGCCCGAACAAGGAGAGGGACCGAACAAGAAGGTGGGCCGAACAAGGAGAGGGGACGAACACCGCCCAAACAAGGAGAGGGGACGAACACCGCCCGAACAAGGAGAGGGGACGAACACCACCCAAACAAGGAGAGGGACCGAACAAGGAGAGGGACCGAACAAGGAGAGGGGACGAACACCGCCCAAACAAGGAGAAGGACCGAACAAGGAGATGGGCCGAACACCGCCCGAACAAGGAGAGGGACCGAACAAGGAGATGGGCCGAACACCGCCCGAACAAGGAGAGGGACCGAACAAGGAGATGGGCCGAACACCGCCCGAACAAGGAGAGGGACCGAACAAGGAGATGGGCCGAACACCGCCCGAACAAGGAGAGGGCCCTAACAAGGAGATGGGCCGAACACCGCCCGAACAAGGAGAGGGACCGAACAAGGAGATGGGCCGAACACCGCCCGAACAAGGAGATGGGCCGAACACCGCCCGAACAAGGAGATGGGCCGAACACCGCCCGAACAAGGAGATAGGCCGAACACCGCCCGAACAAGGAGATGGGCCGAACACCGCCCGAACAAGGAGAGGGACCGAACAAGGAGAGGGGACGAACACCACCCGAACAAGGAGAGGGACCGAACAAGGAGATGGGCCGGACACCGCCCGAACAAGGAGAGGGACCGAACAAGGAGATGGGCCGAACACCGCCCGAACAAGGAGAGGGACCGAACAAGGAGATGGGCTGAACACCGCCCGAACAAGGAGAGGGACCGAACACCGCCCGAACAAGGAGAGGGACCGAACAAGGAGAGGGGCCGGGCCGAACACCGCCCGAACAAGGAGAGGGGACGAACACCGCCCGAACAAGGAGAGGGGACGAACACCGCCCGAACAAGGAGAGGGACCGAACACCGCCCGAACAAGGAGAGGGACCGAACACCGCCCGAACAAGGAGAGGGACCGAACACCGCCCGAACAAGGAGAGGGACCGAACAAGGAGAGGGACCGAACAAGGAGAGGGGCTGGGCCGAACACCGCCCGAACAAGGAGAGGGGACGAACACCGCCCGAACAAGGAGAGGGGACGAACACCGCCCGAACAAGGAGAGGGACCGAACACCGCCCGAACAAGGAGAGGGACCGAACACCGCCCGAACAAGGAGAGGGGACGTACACCGCCCGAACAAGGAGAGGGACCAAACAGCGCCCGAACAAGGAGAGGGACCGAACAAGGAGATGGGCCGAACACCGCCCGAACAAGGAGAAGGGACGAACACCGCCCGAACAAGGAGAGGGACCGAACAAGGAGAGGGGCCGGGCCGAACACCGCCCGAACAAGGAGAGGGACCGAACACCGCCCGAACAAGGAGATGGGCCGAACACCGCCCGAACAAGGAGAGGGACCGAACACCGCCCGAACAAGGAGAGGGGACGAACACCGCCCGAACAAGGAGAGGGGACGAACACCGCCCGAACAGGGAGAGGGACCGAACACCGCCCGAACAAGGAGAGGGACCGAACAAGGAGATGGGCCGAACACCGCCCGAACAAGGAGAAGGGACGAACACCGCCCGAACAAGGAGAGGGACCGAACAAGGAGATGGGCCGAACACCGCCCGAACAAGGAGAGGGACCGAACAAGGAGATGGGCCGAACACCGCCCGAACAAGGAGAGGGACCGAACAAGGAGATAGGGCTATCTTCTGTTTACCACCCCTACATTGTCACAACACAACTGACTGGCTCAAATGCATTAAAGAAAAAAATTACACAATTGACATTTTAACAAGGCACACCTGCTGATTGAAATGCATTCCAAGTGACTACCTCATGAACCTGTTTGAGAGAATGCCAAGAGTGTGCAAAGCTGTCATCAAGTGGCTACTTTGAAGAATCTTAAGTATAAAATACATTTTGACTTGTGTTACACTATTTTGATTACAACATGATTCCATATGTGTGATTTCATAGTTTTGGCGTCGTCACTATTATTCAACAATGTAGAAAACAGTAAAAAATAAAGAAACCCCCTTTAACGAGTGGGTGTATCCAAACTTTTGACTGGTACTCAGTGGTGGAAAAAGTACCCAAATGTCATACTTGAGATAAAGTATAGAAAGTTACTCATGTAATGCGGTGCGTATTGGTGGCAGGGAAGTCAGGCGCAGGAGAACGAACTTGGTAAAAACGGAGTTGTTTAATCAAATCTGTTACAACTCCAAAAACCAAAAAGTGCAAAATAACAATAGTGTGTACAGAACCCGTCGCACACCAACATAATACATGCACAATCACATAACAAACAAACAATCTCCGACAAGGACATGAGGGGGAAACAGAGGGTTAAATACACAACATGTTATTGATGGGATTGGAACCAGGTGTGAAGGAAGACAAGACAAAACCAATGGAAAATGGATCAGTGATGGCTAAAAGGACAGTGACTTCGACCGCCTGAACAAGGAGAGGGACCGGGCACCGCCCGAACAAGGAGAGGAACCGGGCACCGCCCGAACAAGGAGAGGGGACGGACACCGCCCGAACAAGGAGAGGAACCGAACACCGCCCGAACAAGGAGAGGGGCCGAACAAGGAGATGGGCCGAACACCGCCCGAACAAGGAGAGGGACCGGACCGAACAAGGAGAGGGACCGGACACCGCCCAAACAAGGAGAGGGACCGAACACCGCCCGAACAAGGAGAGGGACCGAACAAGGAGATGGGCCGAACACCGCCCGAACAAGGAGAGGGGACGAACACCGCCCAAACAAGGAGAGGGACCGGGCCGAACAAGGAGAGGGGCCGAACACCGCCCGAACAAGGAGAGGGAACGAACACCGCCCGAACAAGGAGAGGGGACGAACACCGCCCGAACAAGGAGAGGAACCGAACACCGCCCGAACAAGGAGAGGGACCGAACAAGGAGATGGGCCGAACACCGCCCGAACAAGGAGAGGGGACGAACACCGCCCAAACAAGGAGAGGGACCGGGCCGAACAAGGAGAGGGGCCGAACACCGCCCAAACAAGGAGAGGAACCGAACACCGCCCGAACAAGGAGAGGGACCGAACAAGGAGAGGGAGAGAACACCGCCCGAACAAGGAGAGGGGACGAACACCGCCCAAACAAGGAGAGGGCCCGAACAAGGAGATGGGCCGAACACCGCCCGAACAAGGAGAGGGACCGAACAAGGAGAGGGGCCGGGCCGAACACCGACCTGAACAAGGAGAGGGGCCGAACACCGACCTGAACAAGGAGAGGGACCGAACACCGCCCGAACAAGGAGAGAGGACGAACACCGCCCGAACAAGGAGAGAGGACGAACACCGCCCGAACAAGGAGAGGGGCCGAACACCGCCCGAACAAGGAGAGAGGACGAACACCGCCCGAACAAGGAGAGGGACCGAACACCGCCCGAACAAGGAGAGGGACCGAACACCGCCCGAACAAGGAGAGGGGCCGAACACCGCCCGAACAAGGAGGGACCGAACACCGCCCGCACAAAGAGAGGGACCGAACAAGGAGATGGGCCGAACACCGCCCGAACAAGGAGAGGGGACGAACACCGCCCGAACAAGGAGAGGGACCGAACACCGCCCGAACAAGGAGAGGGACTGAACAAGGAGAGGGACCGAACACCGCCCGAACAAGGAGATGGGCCAAACACCGCCCGAACAAGGAGAGGGGACGAACACCGCCCGAACAAGGAGAGGGACTGAACAAGGAGATGGGCCGAACACCGCCCGAACAAGGAGAGGGGACGCACACCGCTCGAACAGGGAAGAGGGACCGAACACCGCCCGAACAAGGAGAGGGACCGAACAAGGAGATGGGCCGAACACCGCCCGAACAAGGAGAGGGACCGAACAAGGAGAGGGCCGGGCCGAACACCGCCCGAACAAGGAGAGGGACCGAACACCGCCCGAACAAGGAGATGGGCCGAACACCGCCCGAACAAGGAGAGAGGACGAACACCGCCCGAACAAGGAGAGGGACCGAACACCGCCCGAACAAGGAGAGGGACCGAACACCGCCCGAACAAGGAGAGGGGCCGAACATCGCCCGAACAAGGAGGGACCGAACACCGCCCGCACAAAGAGAGGGACCGAACAAGGAGATGGGCCGAACACCGCCCGAACAAGGAGAGGGGACGAACACCGCCCGAACAAGGAGAGGGACCGAACACCGCCCGAACAAGGAGAGGGACTGAACAAGGAGAGGAACCGAACACCGCCCGAACAAGGAGAGGGACCGAACAAGGAGATGGGCCGAACACCGCCCGAACAAGGAGAGGGGACGAACACCGCCCAAACAAGGAGAGGGACCGGGCCGAACAAGGAGAGGGGCCGAACACCGCCTGAACAAGGAGAGGGAACGAACACCGCCCGAACAAGGAGAGGGGACGAACACCGCCCGAACAAGGAGAGGAACCGAACACCGCCCGAACAAGGAGAGGGACCGAACAAGGAGATGGGCCGAACACCGCCCGAACAAGGAGAGGGGACGAACACCGCCCAAACAAGGAGAGGGACCGGGCCGAACAAGGAGAGGGGCCGAACACCGCCCAAACAAGGAGAGGAACCGAACACCGCCCGAACAAGGAGAGGGACCGAACAAGGAGAGGGGCCGAACACCGCCCGAACAAGGAGAGGGGACGAACACCGCCCAAACAAGGAGAGGGCCCGAACAAGGAGATGGGCCGAACACCGCCCGAACAAGGAGAGGGACCGAACAAGGAGAGGGGCCGGGCCGAACACCGACCTGAACAAGGAGAGGGGCCGAACACCGACCTGAACAAGGAGAGGGACCGAACACCGCCCGAACAAGGAGAGAGGACGAACACCGCCCGAACAAGGAGAGAGGACGAACACCGCCCGAACAAGGAGAGGGGCCGAACACCGCCCGAACAAGGAGAGAGGACGAACACCGCCCGAACAAGGAGAGGGACCGAACACCGCCCGAACAAGGAGAGGGACCGAACACCGCCCGAACAAGGAGAGGGGCCGAACATCGCCCGAACAAGGAGGGACCGAACACCGCCCGCACAAGGAGAGGGACCGAACAAGGAGATGGGCCGAACACCGCCCGAACAAGGAGAGGGGACGAACACCGCCCGAACAAGGAGAGGGACCGAACACCGCCCGAACAAGGAGAGGGACTGAACAAGGAGAGGGACCGAACACCGCCCGAACAAGGAGATGGGCCGAACACCGCCCGAACAAGGAGAGGGGACGAACACCGCCCGAACAAGGAGAGGGACTGAACAAGGAGATGGGCTGAACACCGCCCGAACAAGGAGAGGGGACGAACACCGCTCGAACAGGGAAGAGGGACCGAACACCGCCCGAACAAGGAGAGGGACCGAACAAGGAGATGGGCCGAACACCGCCCGAACAAGGAGAGGGACCGAACAAGGAGAGGGGCCGGGCCGAACACCGCCCGAACAAGGAGAGGGACCGAACACCGCCCGAACAAGGAGATGGGCCGAACACCGCCCGAACAAGGAGAGGGACGAACACCGCCCGAACAAGGAGAGGGACCGAACACCGCCCGAACAAGGAGAGGGACCGAACACCGCCCGAACAAGGAGAGGGGCCAAACACCGCCCGAACAAGGAGGGACCGAACACCGCCCGCACAAAGAGAGGGACCGAACAAGGAGATGGGCCGAACACCGCCCGAACAAGGAGAGGGGACGAACACCGCCCGAACAAGGAGAGGGACCGAACACCGCCCGAACAAGGAGAGGGACTGAACAAGGAGAGGGACCGAACACCGCCCGAACAAGGAGATGGGCCGAACACCGCCCGAACAAGGAGAGGGGACGAACACCGCCCGAACAAGGAGAGGGACTGAACAAGGAGATGGGCCGAACACCGCCCGAACAAGGAGAGGGGACGCACACCGCTCGAACAGGGAAGAGGGACCGAACACCGCCCGAACAAGGAGAGGGACCGAACAAGGAGATGGGCCGAACACCGCCCGAACAAGGAGAGGGACCGAACAAGGAGAGGGCCGGGCCGAACACCGCCCGAACAAGGAGAGGGACCGAACACCGCCCGAACAAGGAGATGGGAAGAACACCGCCCGAACAAGGAGAGGGGACGAACAAGGAGAGGGGCCGAACACTGCCCGAACAAGGAGAGGGGACGAACAACGCCCGAACAAAGAGAGGGGACGAACACCGCTCGAACAGGGAAGAGGGACCGAACACCGCCCGAACAAGGAGAGGGCCCGAACAAGGAGATGGGCCGAACACCGCCCGAACAAGGAGTGGGACCGAACAAGGAGAGGGGCCGGGCCGAACACCGCCCGAACAAGGAGAGGGGCCGAACACCGCCCGAACAAGGAGAGGGGACGAACACCGCCTGAACAAGGAGAGAGGACGAACACCGCCCGAACAAGGAGAGGGACCGAACACCGCCCGAACAAGGAGAGGGACCGAACACCGCCCGAACAAGGAGAGGGGCCGAACACCGCCCGAACAAGGAGAGGGGCCGAACACCGCCCGAACAAGGAGAGGGACCGAACAAGGAGGTGGGCCGAACAAGGAGAGGGACCGAACACCGCCCGAACAAGGAGAGGGACCGAACAAGGAGGTGGGACGAACAAGGAGAGGGGACGAACACCACCCGAACAAGGAGAGGGACCAAACAAGGAGATGGGCCAAACACCGCCCGAACAAGGAGAGGGACCGAACAAGGAGAGGGGGCGGGCCGAACACCGACCTGAACAAGGAGAGGGACCAAACACCGGCCGAACAAGGAGAGGGGCCGAACACCGCCCGAACAAGGAGAGGGGCCGAACACCGCCCGAACAAGGAGAGTGGCCGAACACCGCCCGAACAAGGAGAGGGACCGAACACCGCCCGAACAAGGAGAGGGACCGAACACCGCCCGAACAAGGAGATGGGCCGAATACCGCCCGAACAAGGAGAGGGAACGAACACCGCCCGAACAAGGAGAGGGACCGAACACCGCCCGAACAGGGAGAGGGGCCGAACACCGCCCGAACAAGGAGAGGGGCCGAACACCGCCCGAACAAGGAGAGGGGCCGAACACCGCCCGAACAAGGAGAGGGACCGAACAAGGAGGTGGGCCGAACAAGGAGAGGGGACCGAACACCGCCCGAACAAGGAGAGGGACCGAACAAGGAGGTGGGCCGAACAAGGAGAGGGGACGAACACCGCCCGAACAGGGAGAGGGACCGGGAGAGGGACCGAACAAGGAGATGGGACCGAACAAGGAGAGGGAGGGGCCGGGCCGAACACCGCCCGAACAAGGAGAGGGGCCGGGCCGAACAAGGAGAGGGACCGAACAAGGAGGTGGGCCGAACAAGGAGAGGGACCGAACACCGCCCGAACAAGGAGAGGGACCGAACAAGGAGGTGGGCCGAACAAGGAGAGGGGACGAACACCGCCCGAACAGGAGAGGGACCGAACAAGGAGAGGGACCGAACAAGGAGAGGGACCGAACAAGGAGAGGGGCCGGGCCGAACACCGCCCGAACAAGGAGAGGGGCCGGGCCGAACACCGCCCGAACAAGGAGAGGGGCCGAACACCGGCCGAACAAGGAGGGGGGCCGAACACCGCCCGAACAAGGAGATGGGCCGAACACCGCCCGAACAAGGAGAGGGACCGAACACCGCCCGAACAAGGAGAGGGGACGAACACCGCCCGAACAAGGAGAGGGGACGAACACTGCCCAAACAAGGAGAGGGGACGAACACCGCCCGAACAAGGAGAGGGGACGAACACCACCCAAACAAGGAGAGGGACCGAACAAGGAGATGGGCCGAACACCGCCCGAACAAGGAGAGGGACCGAACAAGGAGATGGGCCGAACACCGCCCGAACAAGGAGAGGAACCGAACAAGGAGATGGGCCGAACACCGCCCGAACAAGGAGAGGGACCAAACAAGGAGATAGGGCTATCTTCTGTTTACCACCCCTACATTGTCACAACACAACTGACTGGCTCAAATGCATTAAAGAAAAAAATTACACAATTGACATTTTAACAAGGCACACCTGCTGATTGAAATGCATTCCAGGTGACTACCTCATGAACCTGTTTGAGAGAATGCCAAGAGTGTGCAAAGCTGTCATCAAGTGGCTACTTTGAAGAATCTTAAGTATAAAATACATTTTGACTTGTGTTACACTATTTTGATTACAACATGATTCCATATGTGTGATTTCATAGTTTTGGCGTCGTCACTATTATTCAACAATGTAGAAAACAGTAAAAAATAAAGAAACCCCTTTAACGAGTGGGTGTATCCAAACTTTTGACTGGTACTCAGTGGTGGAAAAAGTACCCAAATGTCATACTTGAGATAAAGTATAGAAAGTTACTCATGTAATGCGGTGCGTATTGGTGGCAGGGAAGTCAGGCGCAGGAGAACGAACTTGGTAAAAACGGAGTTGTTTAATCAAATCTGTTACAACTCCAAAAATGTGCAAAATAACAATAGTGTGTACAGAACCCGTCGCACACCAACATGATACATGCACAATCACATAACAAACAAGCAATCTCCGACAAGGACATGAGGGGGAAACAGAGGGTTAAATACACAACATGTTATTGATGGGATTGGAACCAGGTGTGAAGGAAGACAAGACAAAACCAATGGAAATTGGATCAGTGATGGCTAAAAGAACAGTGACTTCGACCGCCCGAACAAGGAGAGGGACCGGGCACCGCCCGAACAAGGAGAGGAACCGGGCACCGCCCGAACAAGGAGAGGGGACGGACACCGCCCGAACAAGGAGAGGAACCGAACACCGCCCGAACAAGGAGAGGGGCCGAACAAGGAGATGGGCCGAACACCGCCCGAACAAGGAGAGGGACCGGGCCGAACAAGGAGAGGGACCGGACACCGCCCGAACAAGGAGAGGAACCGAACACCGCCCGAACAAGGAGAGGGACCGAACAAGGAGATGGGCCGAACACCGCCCGAACAAGGAGAGGGGACGAACACCGCCCAAACAAGGAGAGGGACCGGGCCGAACAAGGAGAGGGGCCGAACACCGCCCGAACAAGGAGAGGGAACGAACACCGCCCGAACAAGGAGAGGGGACGAACACCGCCCGAACAAGGAGAGGAACCGAACACCGCCCGAACAAGGAGAGGGACCGAACAAGGAGATGGGCCGAACACCGCCCGAACAAGGAGAGGGGACGAACACCGCCCAAACAAGGAGAGGGACCGGGCCGAACAAGGAGAGGGGCCGAACACCGCCCAAACAAGGAGAGGAACCGAACACCGCCCGAACAAGGAGAGGGACCGAACAAGGAGAGGGGCCGAACACCGCCCGAACAAGGAGAGGGGACGAACACCGCCCAAACAAGGAGAGGGCCCGAACAAGGAGATGGGCCGAACACCGCCCGAACAAGGAGAGGGACCGAACAAGGAGAGGGGCCGGGCCGAACACCGACCTGAACAAGGAGAGGGGCCGAACACCGACCTGAACAAGGAGAGGGACCGAACACCGCCCGAACAAGGAGAGAGGACGAACACCGCCCGAACAAGGAGAGAGGGCGAACACCGCCCGAACAAGGAGGAGAGGGGCCGAACACCGCCCGAACAAGGAGAGGGACGAACACCGCCCGAACAAGGAGAGGGACCGAACACCGCCCGAACAAGGAGAGGGACCGAACACCGCCCGAACAAGGAGAGGGGCCGAACATCGCCCGAACAAGGAGGGACCGAACACCGCCCGCACAAAGAGAGGGACCGAACAAGGAGATGGGCCGAACACCGCCCGAACAAGGAGAGGGGACGAACACCGCCCGAACAAGGAGAGGGACCGAACACCGCCCGAACAAGGAGAGGGACTGAACAAGGAGAGGGACCGAACACCGCCCGAACAAGGAGATGGGCCAAACACCGCCCGAACAAGGAGAGGGGACGAACACCGCCCGAACAAGGAGAGGGACTGAACAAGGAGATGGGCCGAACACCGCCCGAACAAGGAGAGGGGACGCACACCGCTCGAACAGGGAAGAGGGACCGAACACCGCCCGAACAAGGAGAGGGACCGAACAAGGAGATGGGCCGAACACCGCCCGAACAAGGAGAGGGACCGAACAAGGAGAGGGCCGGGCCGAACACCGCCCGAACAAGGAGAGGGGCCGAACACCGCCCGAACAAGGAGAGGGACCGAACAAGGAGGTGGGCCGAACAAGGAGAGGGACCGAACACCGCCCGAACAAGGAGAGGGACCGAACAAGGAGGTGGGCCGAACAAGGAGAGGGGACGAACACCGCCCGAACAAGGAGAGGGACCGAACAAGGAGAGGGACCGAACAAGGAGAGGGACCGAACAAGGAGAGGGGCCGGGCCGAACACCGCCCGAACAAGGAGAGGGACCGGGAGATGGGCCGAACACCGCCCGAACAAGGAGAGGGGCCGAACACCGCCCGAACAAGGAGAGGGGCCGAACACCGCCCGAACAAGGAGAGGGCCGAACACCGCCCGAACAAGGAGAGGGACCGAACACCGCCCGAACAAGGAGAGGGGACGAACACCGCCCGAACAAGGAGAGGGGACGAACACTGCCCAAAAGGAGAGGGACAAGGAGAGGGGACGAACACCGCCCGAACAAGGAGAGGGGACGAACACCGCCCAAACAAGGAGAGGGACAGAACAAGGAGATGGGCCGAACACCGCCCGAACAAGGAGAGGGACCGAACAAGGAGATGGGCCGAACACCGCCCGAACAAGGAGAGGGACCGAACAAGGAGATGGGCCGAACACCGCCCGAACAAGGAGAGGGACCAAACAAGGAGATAGGGCTATCTTCTGTTTACCACCCCTACATTGTCACAACACAACTGACTGGCTCAAATGCATTAAAGAAAAAAAAATTACACAATTGACATTTTAACAAGGCACACCTGCTGATTGAAATGCATTCCAAGTGACTACCTCATGAACCTGTTTGAGAGAATGCCAAGAGTGTGCAAAGCTGTCATCAAGTGGCTACTTTGAAGAATCTTAAGTATAAAATACATTTTGACTTGTGTTACACTATTTTGATTACAACATGATTCCATATGTGTGATTTCATAGTTTTGGCGTCGTCACTATTATTCAACAATGTAGAAAACAGTAAAAAATAAAGAAACCCCCTTTAACGAGTGGGTGTATCCAAACTTTTGACTGGTACTCAGTGGTGGAAAAAGTACCCAAATGTCATACTTGAGATAAAGTATAGAAAGTTACTCATGTAATGCGGTGCGTATTGGTGGCAGGGAAGTCAGGCGCAGGAGAACGAACTTGGTAAAAACGGAGTTGTTTAATCAAATCTGTTACAACTCCAAAAACCAAAATGTGCAAAATAACAATAGTGTGTACAGAACCCGTCGCACACCAACATGATACATGCACAATCACATAACAAACAAGCAATCTCCGACAAGGACATGAGGGGGAAACAGAGGGTTAAATACACAACATGTTATTGATGGGATTGGAACCAGGTGTGAAGGAAGACAAGACAAAACCAATGGAAAATGGATCAGTGATGGCTAAAAGGCCAGTGACTTCGACCGCCCGAACAAGGAGAGGGACCGGGCACCGCCCGAACAAGGAGAGGAACCGAACACCGCCCGAACAAGGAGAGGGACCGAACACCGCCCGAACAAGGAGAGGAACCGAACACCGCCCGAACAAGGAGAGGGACCGAACAAGGAGATGGGCCGAACACCGCCCGAACAAGGAGAGGGACCGGGCCGAACAAGGAGAGGGACCGGACACCGCCCGAACAAGGAGAGGAACCGAACACCGCCCGAACAAGGAGAGGGACCGAACAAGGAGATGGGCCGAACACCGCCCGAACAAGGAGAGGGGACGAACACCGCCCAAACAAGGAGAGGGACCGGGCCGAACAAGGAGAGGGGCCGAACACCGCCCGAACAAGGAGAGGGAACGAACACCGCCCGAACAAGGAGAGGGGACGAACACCGCCCGAACAAGGAGAGGGGACGAACACCACCCGAACAAGGAGAGGGACCGAACAAGGAGATGGGCCGAACACCGCCCGAACAAGGAGATGGGCCGAACACCGCCCAAACAAGGAGAGGGACCGGGCCGAACAAGGAGAGGGGCCGAACACCGCCCAAACAAGGAGAGGGACCGAACACCGCCCGAACAAGGAGAGGGACCGAACAAGGAGATGGGCCGAACACCGCCCGAACAAGGAGAGGGGCCGAACACCGCCCAAACAAGGAGAGGGCCCGAACAAGGAGATGGGCCGAACACCGCCCGAACAAGGAGAGGGACCGAACAAGGAGAGGGGGGCCGAACACCGACCTGAACAAGGAGAGGGGCCGAACACCGACCTGAACAAGGAGAGGGACCGAACACCGCCCGAACAAGGAGAGGGACGAACACCGCCCGAACAAGGAGAGGGACCGAACAAGGAGAACACCGCCCGAACAAGGAGAGGGGCCGAACACCGCCCGAACAAGGAGAGAGGACGAACACCGCCCGAACAAGGAGAGGGACCGAACACCGCCCGAACAAGGAGAGGGACCGAACACCGCCCGAACAAGGAGAGGGGCCGAACACGCCCGAACAAGGAGGGACCGAACACCGCCCGCACAAAGAGAGGGACCGAACAAGGAGATGGGCCGAACACCGCCCGAACAAGGAGAGGGGACGAACACCGCCCGAACAAGGAGAGGGACCGAACACCGCCCGAACAAGGAGAGGGACTGAACAAGGAGAGGGACCGAACACCGCCCGAACAAGGAGATGGGCCAAACACCGCCCGAACAAGGAGAGGGGACGAACACCGCCCGAACAAGGAGAGGGACTGAACAAGGAGATGGGCCGAACACCGCCCGAACAAGGAGAGGGGACGCACACCGCTCGAACAGGGAAGAGGGACCGAACACCGCCCGAACAAGGAGAGGGACCGAACAAGGAGATGGGCCGAACACCGCCCGAACAAGGAGAGGGACCGAACAAGGAGATGGGCCGAACACCGCCCGAACAAGGAGAGGGACCGAACACCGCCCGAACAAGGAGAGGGGACGAACACCGCCCGAACAAGGAGAGGGACCGAACACCGCCCGAACAAGGAGAGGGACTGAACAAGGAGAGGGACCGAACACCGCCCGAACAAGGAGATGGGCCAAACACCGCCCGAACAAGGAGAGGGGACGAACACCGCCCGAACAAGGAGAGGGACTGAACAAGGAGATGGGCTGAACACCGCCCGAACAAGGAGAGGGGACGAACACCGCTCGAACAGGGAAGAGGGACCGAACACCGCCCGAACAAGGAGAGGGACCGAACAAGGAGATGGGCCGAACACCGCCCGAACAAGGAGAGGGACCGAACAAGGAGAGGGGGCCGAACACCGCCCGAACAAGGAGAGGGACCGAACACCGCCCGAACAAGGAGATGGGCCGAACACCGCCCGAACAAGGAGAGGGGACGAACAAGGAGAGGGGCCGAACACTGCCCGAACAAGGAGAGGGGACGAACAACGCCCGAACAAAGAGAGGGGACGAACAAGGGAAGAGGGACCGAACACCGCCCGAACAAGGAGAGGGACCGAACAAGGAGATGGGCCGAACACCGCCCGAACAAGGAGAGGGACCGAACAAGGAGAGGGGCGGGCCGAACACCGCCCGAACAAGGAGAGGGACGAACACCGCCCGAACAAGGAGAGGGGACGAACACCGCCTGAACAAGGAGAGGGACGAACACCGCCCGAACAAGGAGAGGGACCGAACACCGCCCGAACAAGGAGAGGGACCGAACACCGCCCGAACAAGGAGAGGGGCCGAACACCGCCCGAACAAGGAGAGGGGCCGAACACCGCCCGAACAAGGAGAGGGGCCGAACAAGGAGGTGGGCCGAACAAGGAGAGGGACCGAACACCGCCCGAACAAGGAGAGGGACCGAACAAGGAGGTGGGACGAACAAGGAGAGGGCCGAACACCACCCGAACAAGGAGAGGGACCAAACAAGGAGATGGGCCAAACACCGCCCGAACAAGGAGAGGGACCGAACAAGGAGAGGGGGCGGGCCGAACACCGACCTGAACAAGGAGAGGGACCAAACACCGGCCGAACAAGGAGAGGGGCCGAACACCGCCCGAACAAGGAGAGGGGCCGAACACCGCCCGAACAAGGAGAGTGGCCGAACACCGCCCGAACAAGGAGAGGGACCGAACACCGCCCGAACAAGGAGAGGGACCGAACACCGCCCGAACAAGGAGATGGGCCGAATACCGCCCGAACAAGGAGAGGGAACGAACACCGCCCGAACAAGGAGAGGGACCGAACACCGCCCGAACAGGGAGAGGGGCCGAACACCGCCCGAACAAGGAGAGGGGCCGAACACCGCCCGAACAAGGAGAGGGGCCGAACACCGCCCGAACAAGGAGAGGGACCGAACAAGGAGGTGGGCCGAACAAGGAGAGGGACCGAACACCGCCCGAACAAGGAGAGGGACCGAACAAGGAGGTGGGCCCGAACAAGGAGAGGGACCGAACACCGCCCGAACAGGGAGAGGGACCGAACAAGGAGAGGGACCGAACAAGGAGAGGGACCGAACAAGGAGGGGACCGGGCCGAACACCGCCCGAACAAGGAGAGGGGCCGGGCCGAACACCGCCCGAACAAGGAGAGGGCCGAACACCGGCCGAACAAGGAGGGGGGCCGAACACCGCCCGAACAAGGAGATGGGCCGAACACCGCCCGAACAAGGAGAGGGACCGAACACCGCCCGAACAAGGAGAGGGGACGAACACCGCCCGAACAAGGAGAGGGGACGAACACTGCCCAAACAAGGAGAGGGACCACCGCCCGAACAAGGAGAGGGGACGAACACCGCCCAAACAAGGAGAGGGACAGAACAAGGAGATGGGCCGAACACCGCCCGAACAAGGAGAGGGACCGAACAAGGAGATGGGCCGAACACCGCCCGAACAAGGAGAGGAACCGAACAAGGAGATGGGCCGAACACCGCCCGAACAAGGAGAGGGACCAAACAAGGAGATAGGGCTATCTTCTGTTTACCACCCCTACATTGTCACAACACAACTGACTGGCTCAAATGCATTAAGAAAAAAATTACACAATTGACATTTTAACAAGGCACACCTGCTGATTGAAATGCATTCCAGGTGACTACCTCATGAACCTGTTTGAGAGAATGCCAAGAGTGTGCAAAGCTGTCATCAAGTGGCTACTTTGAAGAATCTTAAGTATAAAATACATTTTGACTTGTGTTACACTATTTTGATTACAACATGATTCCATATGTGTGATTTCATAGTTTTGGCGTCGTCACTATTATTCAACAATGTAGAAAACAGTAAAAAATAAAGAAACCCCCTTTAACGAGTGGGTGTATCCAAACTTTTGACTGGTACTCAGTGGTGGAAAAAGTACCCAAATGTCATACTTGAGATAAAGTATAGAAAGTTACTCATGTAATGCGGTGCGTATTGGTGGCAGGGAAGTCAGGCGCAGGAGAACGAACTTGGTAAAAACGGAGTTGTTTAATCAAATCTGTTACAACTCCAAAAATGTGCAAAATAACAATAGTGTGTACAGAACCCGTCGCACACCAACATGATACATGCACAATCACATAACAAACAAGCAATCTCCGACAAGGACATGAGGGGGAAACAGAGGGTTAAATACACAACATGTTATTGATGGGATTGGAACCAGGTGTGAAGGAAGACAAGACAAAACCAATGGAAATTGGATCAGTGATGGCTAAAAGAACAGTGACTTCGACCGCCCGAACAAGGAGAGGGACCGGGCACCGCCCGAACAAGGAGAGGAACCGGGCACCGCCCGAACAAGGAGAGGGGGGCGGACACCGCCCGAACAAGGAGAGGAACCGAACACCGCCCGAACAAAGGAGAGGGACCGAACAAGGAGATGGGCCGAACACCGCCCGAACAAGGAGAGGGACCGGGCCGAACAAGGAGAGGGACCGGACACCGCCCGAACAAGGAGAGGAACCGAACACCGCCCGAACAAGGAGAGGGACCGAACAAGGAGATGGGCCGAACACCGCCCGAACAAGGAGAGGGGACGAACACCGCCCAAACAAGGAGAGGGACCGGGCCGAACAAGGAGAGGGGCCGAACACCGCCCGAACAAGGAGAGGGAACGAACACCGCCCGAACAAGGAGAGGGGACGAACACCGCCCGAACAAGGAGAGGAACCGAACACCGCCCGAACAAGGAGAGGGACCGAACAAGGAGATGGGCCGAACACCGCCCGAACAAGGAGAGGGGACGAACACCGCCCAAACAAGGAGAGGGACCGGGCCGAACAAGGAGAGGGGCCGAACACCGCCCAAACAAGGAGAGGAACCGAACACCGCCCGAACAAGGAGAGGGACCGAACAAGGAGAGGGGCCGAACACCGCCCGAACAAGGAGAGGGGACGAACACCGCCCAAACAAGGAGAGGGACCCGAACAAGGAGATGGGCCGAACACCGCCCGAACAAGGAGAGGGACCGAACAAGGAGAGGGGCCGGGCCCACCGACCTGAACAAGGAGAGGGGCCGAACACCGACCTGAACAAGGAGAGGGACCGAACACCGCCCGAACAAGGAGAGGGACGAACACCGCCCGAACAAGGAGAGAGGACGAACACCGCCCGAACAAGGAGAGGGGCCGAACACCGCCCGAACAAGGAGAGGGACAGAACAAGGAGAGGGGCCGAACACCGCCCGAACAAGGAGAGGGACCGAACACCGCCCGAACAAGGAGAGGGGCCAAACACCGCCCGAACAAGGAGGGACCGAACACCGCCCGCACAAAGAGAGGGACCGAACAAGGAGATGGGCCGAACACCGCCCGAACAAGGAGAGGGGACGAACACCGCCCGAACAAGGAGAGGGACCGAACACCGCCCGAACAAGGAGAGGGACTGAACAAGGAGAGGGACCGAACACCGCCCGAACAAGGAGATGGGCCAAACACCGCCCGAACAAGGAGAGGGGACGAACACCGCCCGAACAAGGAGAGGGACTGAACAAGGAGATGGGCTGAACACCGCCCGAACAAGGAGAGGGGACGAACACCGCTCGAACAGGGAAGAGGGACCGAACACCGCCCGAACAAGGAGAGGGACCGAACAAGGAGATGGGCCGAACACCGCCCGAACAAGGAGAGGGACCGAACAAGGAGAGGGCCGGGCCGAACACCGCCCGAACAAGGAGAGGGGCCGAACACCGCCCGAACAAGGAGAGGGACCGAACAAGGAGGTGGGCCGAACAAGGAGAGGGACCGAACACCGCCCGAACAAGGAGAGGGACCGAACAAGGAGGTGGGCCGAACAAGGAGAGGGGACGAACACCGCCCGAACAGGGAGAGGGACCGAACAAGGAGAGGGACCGAACAAGGAGGAGAGGGACCGAACAAGGAGAGGGGCCGGGCCGAACACCGCCCGAACAAGGAGAGGGACCGAACACCGCCCGAACAAGGAGAGGGGCCGAACACCGCCCGAACAAGGAGGGGGCCGAACACCGCCCGAACAAGGAGATGGGCCGAACACCGCCCGAACAAGGAGAGGGACCGAACACCGCCCGAACAAGGAGAGGGGACGAACACCGCCCGAACAAGGAGAGGGGACGAACACCGCCCAAACAAGGAGAGGGGGACGAACACCGCCCGAACAAGGAGAGGGGACGAACACCGCCCAAACAAGGAGAGGGACAGAACAAGGAGATGGGCCGAACACCGCCCGAACAAGGAGAGGGACCGAACAAGGAGATGGGCCGAACACCGCCCGAACAAGGAGAGGAACCGAACAAGGAGATGGGCCGAACACCGCCCGAACAAGGAGAGGGACCAAACAAGGAGATAGGGCTATCTTCTGTTTACCACCCCTACATTGTCACAACACAACTGACTGGCTCAAATGCATTAAAGAAAAAAATTACACAATTGACATTTTAACAAGGCACACCTGCTGATTGAAATGCATTCCAGGTGACTACCTCATGAACCTGTTTGAGAGAATGCCAAGAGTGTGCAAAGCTGTCATCAAGTGGCTACTTTGAAGAATCTTAAGTATAAAATACATTTTGACTTGTGTTACACTATTTTGATTACAACATGATTCCATATGTGTGATTTCATAGTTTTGGCGTCGTCACTATTATTCAACAATGTAGAAAACAGTAAAAAATAAAGAAACCCCCTTTAACGAGTGGGTGTATCCAAACTTTTGACTGGTACTCAGTGGTGGAAAAAGTACCCAAATGTCATACTTGAGATAAAGTATAGAAAGTTACTCATGTAATGCGGTGCGTATTGGTGGCAGGGAAGTCAGGCGCAGGAGAACGAACTTGGTAAAAACGGAGTTGTTTAATCAAATCTGTTACAACTCCAAAAACCAAAAAGTGCAAAATAACAATAGTGTGTACAGAACCCGTCGCACACCAACATGATACATGCACAATCACATAACAAACAAGCAATCTCCGACAAGGACATGAGGGGGAAACAGAGGGTTAAATACACAACATGTTATTGATGGGATTGGAACCAGGTGTGAAGGAAGACAAGACAAAACCAATGGAAATTGGATCAGTGATGGCTAAAAGAACAGTGACTTCGACCGCCCGAACAAGGAGAGGGACCGGGCACCGCCCGAACAAGGAGAGGAACCGGGCACCGCCCGAACAAGGAGAGGGACGGACACCGCCCGAACAAGGAGAGGAACCGAACACCGCCCGAACAAGGAGAGGGGCCGAACAAGGAGATGGGCCGAACACCGCCCGAACAAGGAGAGGGACCGGGCCGAACAAGGAGAGGGACCGGACACCGCCCGAACAAGGAGAGGAACCGAACACCGCCCGAACAAGGAGAGGGACCGAACAAGGAGATGGGCCGAACACCGCCCGAACAAGGAGAGGGGACGAACACCGCCCAAACAAGGAGAGGGACCGGGCCGAACAAGGAGAGGGGCCGAACACCGCCCGAACAAGGAGAGGGAACGAACACCGCCCGAACAAGGAGAGGGGACGAACACCGCCCGAACAAGGAGAGGAACCGAACACCGCCCGAACAAGGAGAGGGACCGAACAAGGAGATGGGCCGAACACCGCCCGAACAAGGAGAGGGGACGAACACCGCCCAAACAAGGAGAGGGACCGGGCCCGACAAGGAGAGGGGCCGAACACCGCCCGAACAAGGAGAGGAACCGAACACCGCCCGAACAAGGAGAGGGACCGAACAAGGAGATGGGCCGAACACCGCCCGAACAAGGAGAGGGGACGAACACCGCCCAAACAAGGAGAGGGCCCGAACAAGGAGATGGGCCGAACACCGCCCGAACAAGGAGAGGGACCGAACAAGGAGAGGGGCCGGGCCGAACACCGACCTGAACAAGGAGAGGGGCCGAACACCGACCTGAACAAGGAGAGGGACCGAACACCGCCCGAACAAGGAGAGAGGACGAACACCGCCCGAACAAGGAGAGAGGACGAACACCGCCCGAACAAGGAGAGGGGCCGAACACCGCCCGAACAAGGAGAGGGAACACCGCCCGAACAAGGAGAGGGACCGAACACCGCCCGAACAAGGAGAGGGACCGAACACCGCCCGAACAAGGAGAGGGGCCGAACATCGCCCGAACAAGGAGGGACCGAACACCGCCCGCACAAAGAGAGGGACCGAACAAGGAGATGGGCCGAACACCGCCCGAACAAGGAGAGGGGACGAACACCGCCCGAACAAGGAGAGGGACCGAACACCGCCCGAACAAGGAGAGGGACTGAACAAGGAGAGGGACCGAACACCGCCCGAACAAGGAGATGGGCCAAACACCGCCCGAACAAGGAGAGGGGACGAACACCGCCCGAACAAGGAGAGGGACTGAACAAGGAGATGGGCCGAACACCGCCCGAACAAGGAGAGGGGACGCACACCGCTCGAACAGGGAAGAGGGACCGAACACCGCCCGAACAAGGAGAGGGACCGAACAAGGAGATGGGCCGAACACCGCCCGAACAAGGAGAGGGACCGAACAAGGAGAGGGCCGGGCCGAACACCGCCCGAACAAGGAGAGGGACCGAACACCGCCCGAACAAGGAGAGGGGACGAACACCGCCCGAACAAGGAGAGGGACCGAACACCGCCCGAACAAGGAGAGGGACTGAACAAGGAGAGGGACCGAACACCGCCCGAACAAGGAGATGGGCCAAACACCGCCCGAACAAGGAGAGGGGACGAACACCGCCCGAACAAGGAGAGGGACTGAACAAGGAGATGGGCCGAACACCGCCCGAACAAGGAGAGGGGACGCACACCGCTCGAACAGGGAAGAGGGACCGAACACCGCCCGAACAAGGAGAGGGACCGAACAAGGAGATGGGCCGAACACCGCCCGAACAAGGAGAGGGACCGAACAAGGAGAGGGCCGGGCCGAACACCGCCCGAACAAGGAGAGGGACCGAACACCGCCCGAACAAGGAGATGGGCCGAACACCGCCCGAACAAGGAGAGGGGACGAACAAGGAGAGGGGCCGAACACTGCCCGAACAAGGAGAGGGACGAACAACGCCCGAACAAAGAGAGGGGGACGAAACACCGCCGAACAGGGAAGAGGGACCGAACACCGCCCGAACAAGGAGAGGGCCCGAACAAGGAGATGGGCCGAACACCGCCCGAACAAGGAGTGGGACCGAACAAGGAGAGGGGCCGGGCCGAACACCGCCCGAACAAGGAGAGGGGCCGAACACCGCCCGAACAAGGAGAGGGGACGAACACCGCCTGAACAAGGAGAGGGACGAACACCGCCCGAACAAGGAGAGGGACCGAACACCGCCCGAACAAGGAGAGGGACCGAACACCGCCCGAACAAGGAGAGGGGCCGAACACCGCCCGAACAAGGAGAGGGGCCGAACACCGCCCGAACAAGGAGAGGGACCGAACAAGGAGGTGGGCCGAACAAGGAGAGGGACCGAACACCGCCCGAACAAGGAGAGGGACCGAACAAGGAGGTGGGAAACAAGGAGAGGGGACCGAACACCACCCGAACAAGGAGAGGGACCAAACAAGGAGATGGGCCAAACACCGCCCGAACAAGGAGAGGGACCGAACAAGGAGAGGGGCGGGCCGAACACCGCCTGAACAAGGAGAGGGACCAAACACCGGCCCGAACAAGGAGAGGGGCCGAACACCGCCCGAACAAGGAGAGGGAACACCGCCCGAACAAGGAGAGTGGCCGAACACCGCCCGAACAAGGAGAGGGACCGAACACCGCCCGAACAAGGAGAGGGACCGAACACCGCCCGAACAAGGAGATGGGCCGAATACCGCCCGAACAAGGAGAGGGAACGAACACCGCCCGAACAAGGAGAGGGACCGAACACCGCCCGAACAGGGAGAGGGGCCGAACACCGCCCGAACAAGGAGAGGGGCCGAACACCGCCCGAACAAGGAGAGGGGCCGAACACCGCCCGAACAAGGAGAGGGACCGAACAAGGAGGTGGGCCGAACAAGGAGAGGGACCGAACACCGCCCGAACAAGGAGAGGGACCGAACAAGGAGGTGGGCCGAACAAGGAGAGGGGACGAACACCGCCCGAACAGGGAGAGGGACCGAACAAGGAGAGGGACCGAACAAGGAGAGGGACCGAACAAGGAGAGGGGCCGGGCCGAACACCGCCCGAACAAGGAGAGGGGCCGGGCCGAACACCGCCCGAACAAGGAGAGGGGCCGAACACCGGCCGAACAAGGAGGGGGGCCGAACACCGCCCGAACAAGGAGATGGGCCGAACACCGCCCGAACAAGGAGAGGGACCGAACACCGCCCGAACAAGGAGAGGGGACGAACACCGCCCGAACAAGGAGAGGGGACGAACACTGCCCAAACAAGGAGAGGGGACGAACACCGCCCGAACAAGGAGAGGGGACGAACACCGCCCAAACAAGGAGAGGGACAGAACAAGGAGATGGGCCGAACACCGCCCGAACAAGGAGAGGGACCGAACAAGGAGATGGGCCGAACACCGCCCGAACAAGGAGAGGAACCGAACAAGGAGATGGGCCGAACACCGCCCGAACAAGGAGAGGGACCAAACAAGGAGATAGGGCTATCTTCTGTTTACCACCCCTACATTGTCACAACACAACTGACTGGCTCAAATGCATTAAAGAAAAAAATTACACAATTGACATTTTAACAAGGCACACCTGCTGATTGAAATGCATTCCAGGTGACTACCTCATGAACCTGTTTGAGAGAATGCCAAGAGTGTGCAAAGCTGTCATCAAGTGGCTACTTTGAAGAATCTTAAGTATAAAATACATTTTGACTTGTGTTACACTATTTTGATTACAACATGATTCCATATGTGTGATTTCATAGTTTTGGCGTCGTCACTATTATTCAACAATGTAGAAAACAGTAAAAAATAAAGAAACCCCCTTTAACGAGTGGGTGTATCCAAACTTTTGACTGGTACTCAGTGGTGGAAAAAGTACCCAAATGTCATACTTGAGATAAAGTATAGAAAGTTACTCATGTAATGCGGTGCGTATTGGTGGCAGGGAAGTCAGGCGCAGGAGAACGAACTTGGTAAAAACGGAGTTGTTTAATCAAATCTGTTACAACTCCAAAAAAATGTGCAAAATAACAATAGTGTGTACAGAACCCGTCGCACACCAACATGATACATGCACAATCACATAACAAACAAGCAATCTCCGACAAGGACATGAGGGGGAAACAGAGGGTTAAATACACAACATGTTATTGATGGGATTGGAACCAGGTGTGAAGGAAGACAAGACAAAACCAATGGAAAATGGATCAGTGATGGCTAAAAGGCCAGTGACTTCGACCGCCCGAACAAGGAGAGGGACCGGGCACCGCCCGAACAAGGAGAGGAACCGAACACCGCCCGAACAAGGAGAGGGGACGAACACCGCCCGAACAAGGAGAGGAACCGAACACCGCCCGAACAAGGAGAGGGACCGAACAAGGAGATGGGCTGAACACCGCCCGAACAAGGAGAGGGACCGAACCGCCCGAACAAGGAGAGGGGCACCGCCCGAACAAGGAGAGGGGACGGACACCGCCCGAACAAGGAGAGGAACCCGAACACCGCCCGAACAAGGAGAGGGACCGGACAAGGAGATGGGCCGAACACCGCCCGAACAAGGAGAGGGACCGGACAACAAGGAGAGGGACCGGACACCGCCCGAACAAGGAGAGGGACCGACAAGGAGATGGGCCGAACACCGCCCGAACAAGGAGAGGGACCGGGCCTAACAAGGAGAGGGGCCGAACACCGCCTGAACAAGGAGAGGAACCGAACACCGCCCGAACAAGGAGAAGGACCGAACAAGGAGATGGGCCGAACACCGCCCGAACAAGGAGAGGGGACGAACACCGCCCAAACAAGGAGAGGGCCCGAACAAGGAGATGGGCCGAACACCGCCCGAACAAGGAGAGGGACCGAACAAGGAGAGGGGCCGGGCCAACACCGACCCGAACAAGGAGAGGGACCGAACACCGCCCGAACAAGGAGAGGCGCCGAACACCGCCCGAACAAGGAGAGGGGACGAACACCGCCCGAACAAGGAGAGGGACCGAACACCGCCCGAACAAGGAGAGGGACCGAACACCGCCCGAACAAGGAGAGGGACCGAACACCGCCCGAACAAGGAGAGTGGCCGAACACTGCCCGAACAAGGAGGGACCGAACACCGCCCGCACAAGGAGAGGGACCGAACAAGGAGATGGGCCGAACACCGCCCGAACAAGGAGAGGGGACGAACACCGCCCGAACAAGGAGAGGGGACGAACACTGCCCAAACTGGAAGAGGGACCGAACACCGCCCGAACAAGGAGAGGGACCGAACACCGCCCGAACAAGGAGAGGGACCGAACAAGGAGAGGGACCGAACACCGCCCGAACAAGGAGATGGGCCGAACACCGCCCGAACAAGGAGAGGGGACGAACACCGCCCGAACATGGAGAGGGACTGAACAAGGAGATGGGCCGAACACCGCCCGAACAATGAGAGGGGACGAACACCGCTCGAACAGGGAGAGGGACCGAACAAGGAGAGGGCCGGGCCGAACAATGCCCGAACAAGGAGAGGGACCGAACACCGCCCGAACAAGGAGATGGGCCGAACACCGCCCGAACAAGGAGAGGGACCGAACACCGCCCGAACAAGGAGAGGGGACGAAACAAGGAGAGGGGCCGAACACTGCCCGAACAAGGAGAGGGGACGAACACCGCCCGAACAAAGAGAGGGGACGAACAAGGGAAGAGGGACCGAACACCGCCCGAACAAGGAGAGGGACCGAACAAGGAGATGGGCCGAACACCGCCCGAACAAGGAGAGGGACCGAACAAGGAGAGGGGCCGGGCCGAACACCGCCCGAACAAGGAGAGGGGCCGAACACCGCCCGAACAAGGAGAGGGGACGAACACCGCCTGAACAAGGAGAGGGGACGAACACCGCCCGAACAAGGAGAGGGACCGAACACCGCCCGAACAAGGAGAGGGACCGAACACCGCCCGAACAAGGAGAGGGGACGTACACCGCCCGAACAAGGAGAGGGACCAAACAGCGCCCGAACAAGGAGAGGGGCCGAACAAGGAGATGGGCTGAACACCGCCCGAACAAGGAGAGGGACCGGACACCGCCCGAACAAGGAGAGGAACCGGGCACCGCCCGAACAAGGAGAGGGGACGGACACCGCCCGAACAAGGAGAGGAACCGAACACCGCCCGAACAAGGAGAGGGACCGGACAAGGAGATGGGCCGAACACCGCCCGAACAAGGAGAGGGACCGGACAAGGAGAGGGACCGGACACCGCCCGAACAAGGAGAGGGACCGGACAAGGAGATGGGCCGAACACCGCCCGAACAAGGAGAGGGACCGGGCCTAACAAGGAGAGGGGCCGAACACCGCCTGAACAAGGAGAGGAACCGAACACCGCCCGAACAAGGAGAAGGACCGAACAAGGAGATGGGCCGAACACCGCCCGAACAAGGAGAGGGGACGAACACCGCCCAAACAAGGAGAGGGCCCGAACAAGGAGATGGGCCCAACACCGCCCGAACAAGGAGAGGGACCGAACAAGGAGAGGGGCCGGGCCAAACACCGACCCGAACAAGGAGAGGGACCGAACACCGCCCGAACAAGGAGAGGGGCCGAACACCGCCCGAACAAGGAGAGGGGACGAACACCGCCCGAACAAGGAGAGGGACCGAACACCGCCCGAACAAGGAGAGGGACCGAACACCGCCCGAACAAGGAGAGGGACCGAACACCGCCCGAACAAGGAGAGTGGCCGAACACCGCCCGAACAAGGAGGGACCGAACACCGCCCGCACAAGGAGAGGGACCGAACAAGGAGATGGGCCGAACACCGCCCGAACAAGGAGAGGGGACGAACACCGCCCGAACAAGGAGAGGGGACGAACACTGCCCAAACTGGAAGAGGGACCGAACACCGCCCGAACAAGGAGAGGGACCGAACACCGCCCGAACAAGGAGAGGGACCGAACAAGGAGAGGGACCGAACACCGCCCGAACAAGGAGATGGGCCGAACACCGCCCGAACAAGGAGAGGGGACGAACACCGCCCGAACATGGAGAGGGACTGAACAAGGAGATGGGCCGAACACCGCCCGAACAATGAGAGGGGACGAACACCGCTCGAACAGGGAGAGGGACCGAACAAGGAGAGGGGCCGGGCCGAACAATGCCCGAACAAGGAGAGGGACCGAACACCGCCCGAACAAGGAGATGGGCCGAACACCGCCCGAACAAGGAGAGGGACCGAACACCGCCCGAACAAGGAGAGGGGATGAAACAAGGAGAGGGGCCGAACACTGCCCGAACAAGGAGAGGGGACGAACACCGCCCGAACAAAGAGAGGGGACGAACACCGCTCGAACAGGGAAGAGGGACCGAACACCGCCCGAACAAGGAGAGGGACCGAACAAGGAGATGGGCCGAACACCGCCCGAACAAGGAGAGGGACCGAACAAGGAGAGGGGCCGGGCCGAACACCGCCCGAACAAGGAGAGGGGCCGAACACCGCCCGAACAAGGAGAGGGGACGAACACCGCCTGAACAAGGAGAGGGGACGAACACCGCCCGAACAAGGAGAGGGACCGAACACCGCCCGAACAAGGAGAGGGACCGAACACCGCCCGAACAAGGAGAGGGGACGTACACCGCCCGAACAAGGAGAGGGACCAAACAGCGCCCGAACAAGGAGAGGGACCGAACAAGGAGATGGGCCGACCACCGCTGAACAAGGAGAGGGACCGAACACCGCCCGAACAAGGAGAGGGACCGAACACCGCCCGAACAAGGAGAGGGAACGAACACCGCCCGAACAAGGAGAGGGACCGAACAAGGAGAGGGACCGAACAAGTCGTGACAACTCAAGTAAAAGTAAAAGTCACCCAGTAAAATACTACTTGAGTAAAAGTCTAAAAGTATTTGGTTGTAAATATATAAGTATCAAAAGTAAATGTAATTGCTTGAATATACTTATGTATCAAAAGTAAGTTATTTTGGGTACTTTTGTGTACTTTTTCACTCCCCTTTACTTGTGATCGAGTATTCAGTATTAAAAGCTGAGACAACCATTATAATTCCAGACTTTATTCAGTATATGACTTACTAGTAAAAGGAAACCAAGAGGGAACAGGTTGTTACACAAACACTTGGCATCAGTCAGACACTGGTTAATCACTACCAATGTGTTTGTCCATCTCTATAAATCACTTGCCATCTTCTCTGTTTCCACACCAGTTCAAATCCAATACAATAGGTGAAGGACTAAGTGTTTAAGGTGAAATAGTTCACATAAGATAATGTTGACAAGAAAGTAAATCATCAGTGAAGTAATGTATGAATTGTGAAGTGATTGAGTGTCATTATTGATAGTAGGCCTATGAATCAAAGGAATATTTCAGGTTTAAAAAGTGTTGGTTCCATGTTTTATGAGCTAAAATGAAAGCTCCTAGAAATGTTTCATTACGCACAAAAAAAAGCTTATTTCTCTCAATTTTTTGTGGGAATTTAGCAGTATGTCGAAACCGGCCTCACATCCGCATACCACGTGTAACCACGCCAGCCCAGGACCTTCCACATCCTGCTTCTTCACTTGCGGGATCATCTGGGACCAATCACCTGGAAGCTGATGAAACTGTCAGAAACCTCTTCAGGGAAGTTTATCTGCGTGCTCGTCGTCCTCACCAGGGTATTGGCCTGACTGCAGTCCGGTGTCGTAACCGACTTCAGCGAGAAAATGCTCTTCTTCAATGGCCACTGGAGAAGTGTGCTCTTCACGGATTAATCCTGGTTTTTACTGCACCAGGTTGATGACGTGTATTGGTAAACCCCAGGAAGAGTAGCTGCTGCCTTGGCAGGAACTAATGGGGATCCATAATAAACCCCAGGAAGAGTAGCTGCTACCTTGGCAGGAACTAATGGGGATCCATAATTAACCCCAGGAAGTGTAGCTGCTGCCTTGGCAGGAACTAACGGGGATCCATAATAAACCCCAGGAAGAGTGGCTGCTGCCTTGGCAGGAACTAACGGGGATCCATAATAAACCCCAGGAAGAGTAGCTGCTGCCTTGGCAGGAACTAACGGGGATCCATAATAAACTCCAGGAAGATTAGCTGCTGCCTTGGCAGGAACTAATGGGGATCCATAATAAACCCCAGGAAGAGTAGCTGCTGCCTTGGCAGGAACTAATGGGGATCCATAATAAACCCCAGGAAGAGTAGCTGCTGCCTTGGCAGGAACTAATGGGGATCCATAATAAACCCCAGGAAGAGTAGCTGCTGCCTTGGCAGGAACTAATGGGGATCCATAATAAACTCCAGGAAGATTAGCTGCTGCCTTGGCAGGAACTAAATGGGGATCCATAATAAATACAAATACATATAATTTCACTTAAAACTGCCAACAAACACTACAAAGCTCATACTATTATTTTATGGTCTATCCCTCAGACATTGCAGCATCTTATGCCTTAAATCATGAAGTCTATTATTACCTGTGAAAATAGCCTGTGTCCTATTCAATGGTTCATGATCAACCTGCTCATATTTCACTGTTGGCATACACGTTAAAGACAAAGCATCCCCAAACCCATAGGCAGGCAAAAATGTCAAATGTATAACAACCTTGACTTCCTGCTTGGAAACATCACAGTCAACCTGAGTAGTAGGGTGTATTCAGTGAGGCAAAAATCTTATCAAATATATTAATTTCACAATAATGACATTTACATTTAAGTCATTTAGCAGACGCTCTTATCCAGAGCGACTTACAAATTGGTGCATTCACCTTATGACATCCAGTGGATGTCATAACATAGTACATATTCAAAACATTCTCCATCTGTGGTTAAACCTCGAGTGTAGGGGGCAGTGTTTTGATATTGGGATGAAAAACGTACCAAAATGAAACTGCCCATTTCGCAGGCCCAGAATATGCATATAATTATCAGATTAGGCTAGGTGTGAACAGTCTTTAAACTTCGTTTCAGGCTTTTATTCTGAAAAATGAGCGAGAACGATCATATCCAGTCAGTGCATAGCTGCATGTCCAGAGTTTTGCATGCGCAACAGCTTGGAGCAGACATTTTCTCTCGCTCTCCTATTGAAAAAGCTACAGTCCGGTTGAAATATTATCGATTATTTATTGTAAAATCAAGGAGGATCGATTATTTAAAAAAAACATTTGACATGTTTCTATGAACTTTACGGATACTATTTGGAATTGGTGTCTGCCCCGTCGAGCCTGTGGATTTCTGAACAAAACGCACCAACCAAATGGAGGTATTTTGGATAGTAAAATAATCTTTATGGAACAAAGGGAACATTTAAGTGTAACTGGGAGTCTCGTGAGGGCAAACATCCGAAGTCCAAAAGTAAGCAATTCATTTTATTGCTTTTCTGACCAATCTACTTTGCTGCTAGCTGTTTGTAATGTTTTGTCTGCTGAGAGAGATGTCCTAACACAAAACGCATGGATAGCTTTTGCTGTAAAGCTTTTTTGAAATCTGACACGTCAGGTGGATTAACAACAAGTTAAACTGTGTTCTGCTATATTGCACTTGTGATTTCATGAAAATTAAATATTTTTAGTAATTTCATTTGACACTCTGCAATTTAGCGGACGTTGACAAAAATGATCCGGCTAACGGGATGGGTGCATCAAGAACACCAAACTAGAACCGAATAAAATTACTTTTATTTTATGATCAGTTGACATGTACAGTATACACACACATATATGGACAGACCATATATGGTTAAAGAGGAAATAGTTTATTTGAAATGAAAACAGTTGGGGTTCAGGAGAGAAGGTCTAGACTGTTACAGCGGTGAATTACGCAGTGGCCTTAGCCTGCTGGACTTTAGCCAACGCCTTCAGGTCTGTGATGCACTTGGCAATACTCGTCTTCTCCTGAAACACAAAGTGAACACGTTCTTTGGTTACTACATGATTCCATAGGTATCATTTCATAGTTAAGATGTTTTCACTATTATTCAATGTAAAAATAAAGAAAAATCCTTGAATGAGTAGGTGTGTCCAAACTGTTGACTGGTACTGTATATAGACCAAATACATACACCCCTTAACACACCCACCCCTTAACACACACACAGATATATCCTTCTATACACCCAGTCAAATCCATAATGTTCCCCATCTCTATATACACCCAGTCAAATCCATAATGTTCCCCATCTCTATATACACCCAGTCAAATCCATAATGTTCCCCATCTCTATATACACCCAGTCAAATCCATAATGTTCCCCATCTCTATATACACCCAGTCAAATCCATAATGTTCCCCATCTCTATATACACCCAGTCAAATCCATAATGTTCCCCATCTCTATATACACCCAGTCAAATCCATAATGTTCCCCATCTCTATATACACCCAGTCAAATCCATAATGTTCCCCATCTCTATATACACCCAGTCAAATCCATAATGTTCCCCATCTCTATATACACCCAGTCAAATCCATAATGTTCCCCATCTCTATACTGACTATATACACCCAGTCAAATCCATAATGTTCCCCATCTCTATATACACTCAGTCAAATCCATAATGTTCCCCATCTCTATACTGACTATATACACCCAGTCAAATCCATAATGTTCCCCATCTCTATATACACTCAGTCAAATCCATAATGTTCCCCATCTCTATATACACTCAGTCAAATCCATAATGTTCCCCATCTCTATATACACTCAGTCAAATCCATAATGTTCCCCATCTCTATACTGACTATATACACTCAGTCAAATCCATAATGTTCCCCATCTCTATATACACCCAGTCAAATCCATAATGTTCCCCATCTCTATATACACCCAGTCAAATCCATAATGTTCCCCATCTCTATATACACCCAGTCAAATCCATAATGTTCCCCATCTCTATATACACCCAGTCAAATCCATAATGTTCCCCATCTCTATATACACCCATCTCAAATCAAATATATGTTCCCCATCTCTATATACACCCAGTCAAATCCATAATGTTCCCCATCTCTATACTGACTATATACACTCAGTCAAATCCATAATGTTCCCCATCTCTATATACACCCAGTCAAATCCATAATGTTCCCCATCTCTATATACACCCAGTCAAATCCATAATGTTCCTGTTAAGGGAATTCTTTATCAATGATGACTAATCAGAATACTATTGTTAGTGTATATGTACTAATCAGAATACTATTATGTAGTGTATATGTACTAATCAGAACACTATTATGTTAGTGTATATGTACTAATCAGAATACTATTATGTTAGTGTATATGTACTAATCAGAACACTATTATGTTAGTGTATATGTACTAATCAGAATACTATTATGTTAGTGTATATGTACTAATCAGAATACTATTATGTTAGTGTATATGTACTAATCAGAATACTATTATGTTAGTGTATATGTACTAATCAGAATACTATTAGTGTATATGTACTAATCAGAATACTATTAGTGTATATGTACTAATCAGAATACTATTAGTGTATATGTACTAATCAGAATACTATTAGTGTATATGTACTAATCAGAATACTATTAGTGTATATGTACTAATCAGAATACTATTAGTGTATATGTACTAATCAGAATACTATTAGTGTATATGTACTAATCAGAATACTATTAGTGTATATGTACTAATCAGAATACTATTAGTTAGTATATGTACTAATCAGAATACTATTAGTGTATATGTACTAATCAGAATACTATTAGTGTATATGTACTAATCAGAATACTATTAGTGTATATGTACTAATCAGAATACTATTAGTGTATATGTACTAATCAGAATACTATTAGTGTATATGTACTAATCAGAATACTATTAGTGTATATGTACTAATCAGAATACTATTAGTGTATATGTACTAATCAGAATACTATTAGTGTATATGTATATGTACTAATCAGAATACTATTAGTAGTGTATATGTACTAATCAGAATACTATTAGTGTATATGTACTAATCAGAATACTATTAGTGTATATGTACTAATCAGAATACTATTAGTGTATATGTACTAATCAGAATACTATTAGTGTATATGTACTAATCAGAATACTATTAGTGTATATGTACTAATCAGAATACTATTAGTGTATATGTACTAATCAGAATACTATTAGTGTATATGTACTAATCAGAATACTATTAGTGTATATGTACTAATCAGAATACTATTAGTGTATATGTACTAATCAGAATACTATTAGTGTATATGTACTAATCAGAATACTATTAGTGTATATGTACTAATCAGAATACTATTAGTGTATATGTACTAATCAGAATACTATTAGTGTATATGTACTAATCAGAATACTATTAGTGTATATGTACTAATCAGAACACTATTAGTGTATATGTACTAATCAGAACACTATTATGTAGTGTATATGTACTAATCAGAATACTATTACTGTATATGTACTAATCAGAATACTATTATGTAGTGTATATGTACTAATCAGAATACTATTATGTAGTGTATATGTACTAATCAGAATACTATTATGTAGTGTATATGTACTAATCAGAATACTATTATGTAGTGTATATGTACTAATCAGAATACTATTATGTAGTGTATATGTACTAATCAGAATACTATTATGTAGTGTATATGTACTAATCAGAATACTATTATGTAGTGTATATGTACTAATCAGAATACTATTATGTAGTGTATATGAATACTATTATGTAGTGTATATGTACTAATCAGAATACTATTATGTAGTGTATATGTACTAATCAGAATACTATTATGTAGTGTATATGTACTAATCAGAATACTATTATGTAGTGTATATGGTCTAATCAGAATACTATTATGTAGTGTATATGTACTAATCAGAATACTATTATGTAGTGTATATGGTCTAATCAGAATACTATTATGTAGTGTATATGGTCTAATCAGAATACTATTATGTAGTGTATATGTACTAATCAGAATACTATTAGTGTATATGTACTAATCAGAATACTATTAGTGTATATGTCTAATCAGAATACTATTATGTTAGTGTATATGGTCTAATCAGAATACTATTAGTGTATATGTACTAATCAGAATACTATTAGTGTATATGTACTAATCAGAATACTATTAGTGTATATGTACTAATCAGAATACTATTAGTGTATATGTACTAATCAAAATACTATTAGTGTATATGGTCTAATCAAAATACTATTAGTGTATATGGTCTAATCAAAATACTATTAGTGTATATGGTCTAATCAGAATACTATTATGTAGTGTATATGGTCTAATCAGAATACTATTATGTAGTGTATATGGTCTAATCAGAATACTATTATGTAGTGTATATGGTCTAATCAGAATACTATTATGTTAGTGTATATGGTCTAATCAGAATACTATATGGTCTAATCAGAATACTATTATGTTAGTGTATATGGTCTAATCAGAATACTATTATGTTAGTGTATATGGTCTAATCAGAATACTATTAGTGTATATGTACTAATCAGAATACTATTAGTGTATATGTACTAATCAGAATACTATTAGTGTATATGTACTAATCAGAATACTATTAGTGTATATGTACTAATCAAAATACTATTAGTGTATATGGTCTAATCAGAATACTATTATGTAGTGTATATGGTCTAATCAGAATACTATTATGTAGTGTATATGGTCTAATCAGAATACTATTATGTAGTGTATATGGTCTAATCAGAATACTATTATGTAGTGTATATGGTCTAATCAGAATACTATTATGTAGTGTATATGGTCTAATCAGAATACTATTATGTTAGTGTATATGTACTAATCAGAATACTATTATGTAGTGTATATGTACTAATCAGAATACTATTAGTGTATATGTACTAATCAGAATACTATTAGTGTATATGTACTAATCAGAATACTATTATGTTAGTGTATATGGTCTAATCAGAATACTATTAGTGTATATGGTCTAATCAGAATACTATTAGTGTATATGTACTAATCAGAATACTATTAGTGTATATGGTCTAATCAGAATACTATTAGTGTATATGGTCTAATCAGAATACTATTATGTTACTGTATGTGTACTAATCAGAATACTATTATGTTACTGTATGTGTACTAATCAGAATACTATTATGTAGTGTATATGGTCTAATCAGAATACTATTAGTGTATATGGTCTAATCAGAATACTATTATGTTACTGTATGTGTACTAATCAGAATACTATTATGTTAGTGTATATGTACTAATCAGAATACTATTAGTGTATATGTACTAATCAGAACACTATTATGTTAGTGTATAGATGTATGAATTTTATTTTTAATCCTAGTACTGAATATAATGTGTGTAAATATAATCAAGAATTAGAACATGGTCTGTCTGTACCATGGTAGAAATGAATGAACTTATAGCCAGTCTGGCTAGAAGGCTTATCTACACAAGCTGACCTTGGCTCGGTCGTATATTATCTTTATAGGGAGAGACGATGTGAGAACCATACAGCCTTTGTACTAGAACAGAGATGACACGGGTTGGTACTGAAACTAATGACGTCATTTTAAGTTTATAACCTGTGGTAAAATGTGTAACAAGGAGCAGTACTCTCGTGAATAAAGGCTGCCGTTTGACTTGAAGACTGGGCTCTGTCCATTTTTATACTAATAAGGGACATACAAACCCTTATGAATTGACAGAGTGTTTGATTTTAATTGGGTGTTAAAACAGAGGAATTTAATTCCTACAACAGTACCCCATCTCTATACAGACTATACACACTCCAGTCAAATCCATAATGTTCCCCAACCCACCTGCTGGGGGGTGATGTGTGTAATGTTCCCCAACCCACCTGCTGGGGGGTGATGTGTGTAATGTTCCCCAACCCACCTGCTGGGGGGTGATGTGTGTAATGTTCCCCAACCCACCTGCTGGGGGGTGATGTGTGTAATGTTCCCCAACCCACCTGCTGGGGGGGTGATGTGTGTAATGTTCCCCAACCCACCTGCTGGGGGTGATGATGTGTAATGTTCCCCAACCCACCTGCTGGGGGGTGATGTGTGTAATGTTCCCCAACCCACCTGCTGGGGGGTGATGTGTGTAATGTTCCCCAACCCACCTGCTGGGGGGTGATGTGTGTAATGTTCCCCAACCCACCTGCTGGGGGTGATGTGTGTAATGTTCCCCAACCCACCTGCTGGGGGGTGATGTGTGTAATGTTCCCCAACCCACCTGCTGGGGGTGATGTGTGTAATGTCTCCCCAACCCACCTGCTGGGGGGTGATGTGTGTAATGTCTCCCCAACCCACCTGCTGGGGGGGTGATGTGTGTAATGTTCCCCAACCCACCTGCTGGGGGGTGATGTGTGTAACCCACCTGCTGGGGGTGATGTGTGTAATGTTCCCCAACCCACCTGCTGGGGGGGTGATGTGTGTAATGTTCCCCAACCCACCTGCTGGGGGGTGATGTGTGTAATGTTCCCCAACCCACCTGCTGGGGGGTGATGCTGGTGACTACGTTCTTCTCCACCCAGTTCACCATGTGTTCCTGCTCCATGCGGCGGTGAAGGGTCTGCAGGGCGATCTGGTAGTCCAGCCTCTTCTTCACATCGTTGGTCACCATGTGGACCCTCTCCCTGCGGTTGGTCTCCAGTAGCATGGCCACGTTGTTCTGAGGTGAGGTAGGGGGGGGGGGGGGGGGGGGAGAACAGAGGGGACATTAGCACACCATCTCATGCTAAAATCATAGCAAGACGTTGGGGTCTGGTTTAATCCTAGATTTTTTTTTTTAAACACTCTTTCAACAGATATTCTCCATTCACAATGCTTTTTAATCCAAGTTTACACTTAATTAAGTCTGTGTCCTGAAATACCAGCCCTAGGAGTGGTTACACAGGCCTAGATGAAGCTTACTCCTGGATTGAAGACCATGTTAAAACAGGTCTATCAAAAGGCTTTTCAAATTGGACCGATTTGACCTCGTCAAGAGTGTGTGGGTTTTGAGCCCAGAGTTTAGCTCCTCTTTACCATACAGACGAGACGCGTGTTCTAACGTCAGGTAACCAACCGACTCACCCTCTTAGCGTCGAAGAGCATCTGTCGTCCCTCTGCTCTCCACTGCTCCTTCTTCTCGTCCAGGACGGCCTGAGCCAAGCTGGTCATGGCCAGGTCCTTCACTTCCTGAGCCTTCTGCACTTTCTCCTGCAAAAACCAGAACACACAGACAATGTCAGAGGGTAAGGGTCGTAGGTCAGCTGTGAGACTACGAGGCTCCGAGGAACACAGCATATGGACAGTTTGCATAACATATGAAATGTCTCGGGACTGGTGACTTTAAATAAGGGAGGGGCTAAAATCCTCAATAGAAAATTCAGTAGAAACGCTTCTGGGGAGGTACTGGAGGAGTCGGGCCTGCCGGGGGGTTACCGGAGGAGTCGGGGCTGCTGGGGGGGGGGGGGGGGGTACCGGAGGAGTTGGGGCTGCTGGGGGGTACCGGGGAGTTGAGAAACACTGATCCAGAACTACTACAAAAGTCCAAAAGATTTACGACAAGAAGACCTGCAATTAATGATCAAACAGGCCAAACAAACTCAGGAGGACAATTATTTCCGCACCTCGTTCAGTTTGTCAGCGAAAGCCGCGACGTCGGGGCCGAACTTCCTGACACCGTAGATGATGACCGTACCCATGCAGGCAGCAGCGAAGGTCTCGTGGTTGATGATGTAGATCTCCTTGGAGAGAATGTACGTGAGCAGCCCAGCACCCAGCATGTAGGGGCCTAGAGACAACAGGAGTGGAGATGCTAACGTTTATTTAGTATAATTTATAGAGGAGAAGAGCGAGAGAGAGAGAGAAGCAGAACAGGATTTGGTTTCGGAGCTGGTCACGGGTGCACCTCAGACACGCTCAAGGTCCTAAACGATATCATAACCGCCATCGATAAGAGACAGTACTGTGCAGCCGTCTTCATCGACCTGGCAAGGCTTTCGACTCTGTCAATCACCACATTCTTATCAGCAGACTTGTTTTCTCAAATGACTGCCTCGCCTGGTTCACCAACTACTTCTCAGATAGAGTTCAGTGTGTCAAATCGGAAGGCCTGTTGTATGGACCTCTGACAAGTCTCCATGGGGTGTCACAGGGTTCAATTCTCGGGCCGACTCTTTTCTCTGTATACATCAATGATGTCGCTCTTACTGCTGGTGAGTCTCTGATCCACCTCTCGGCAGACGACACCATTCTGCATACTTCTGGCCCCTCTTTGGACACTGTGTTAACTAACTTCCAGATGAGAGTCAATGCCATACAACACTCCTTCATTGCTCCTTTGCACCCCAGTATCTCTCCTTGCACACTCATCTTCTTCACATCTATCCCTCCAGTATTTAATTGCTGTATTGTAATTATTTCGCCACTATGGCCTATTTATTGCCTTACCTCTCTTATCCTACCTCATTTCCACACACCTTTTCTATTGTATTATTGACTGTATGTTTGTTTATTCCATGTGTAACTCTGTGTTGTTGTTTGTGTCGTACTGCTTTGCTTTATCTTGGCAAGGTCGCAGTTGTAAATGAGGACTTGTTCTCAACCAGCCTACCTGGTTAAATAAAGGTGAAATAAAAATACAAACAAAAAAGGATGTAGGAACCTGGGGATGATAATAGAACACGAGTGAAGAGAGTGTCAAGGGCAAAAGGAGATGGAAGGGAGAACGGATAGGAGGGGGAGGAGGAGGAAGAGGGGATGGGAGGAGAGGGGATGGGAGGAGATGGAAGGGAGAACGGATAGGAGGGGGAGGAGGAGGGGAGGAGATGGGCGGAGGAGGGGAGGAGATGGGAGCGGAGGACGGGAGGAGGAAGAGGGGATGGAAGCGGAGGAGGGGAGGAGATGGAAGCGGAGGAGGGGAGGAGATGGGAGCGGAGGAGGGGAGGAGATGGGAGCGGAGGACGGGAGGAGGAAGAGGGGATGGAAGCGGAGGAGGGGAGGAGATGGAAGCGGAGGAGGGAGGAGATGGGAGCGGAGGAGGGGAGGAGATGGAAGCGGAGGAGGGGAGGAGATGGAAGCGGAGGAGGGGAGGAGATGGGAGCGGAGGACGGGAGGAGGAAGAGGGGATGGAAGCGGAGGAGGGGAGGAGATGGAAGCGGAGGAGGGGAGGAGATGGAAGCGGAGGAGGGGAGGAGATGGGAGCGGAGGAGGGGAGGAGATGGAAGCGGAGGAGGGGAGGAGATGGGAGCGGAGGACGGGAGGAGGAAGAGGGGATGGAAGAGGGGAGGAGATGGAAGCGGAGGAGGGGAGGAGATGGGAGCGGAGGAGGGGAGGATGGAAGCGGAGGAGATGGGAGCGGAGGACGGGAGGAGGAAGAGGGATGGAAGGGAGGAGGGGAGGAGATGGAAGCGGAGGAGGGGAGGAGATGGGAGCGGAGGAGGGGAGGAGGAAGAGGGGATGGGAGGAGAGGAGGAGAGTGTCAAGGGCAAAAGGAGATGGAAGGGAGAACGGGAGGAGAGGGGGGAGGAGGAAGGGGGATGGGAGGAGAGGGGATGGGAGGAGATGGAAGGGAGAACGGATAGGGGAGGAGGAGGGGAGGAGATGGAAGCGGAGGAGGGGAGGAGATGGGAGCGGAGGACGGGAGGAGGAAGAGGGATGGAAGCGGAGGAGGGGAGGAGATGGAAGCGGAGGAGGGGAGGAGATGGGAGCGGAGGAGGGAGGAGATGGGAGCGGAGGAGGGGAGGAGATGGAAGAGGAGGGAGAGATGGGAGCGGAGGACGGGAGGAGGAAGAGGGGATGGGAGGAGATGGGAGCGGAGGAGGGGAGGAGATGGGAGCGGAGGACGGGGAGGAGGAAGAGGGGATGGGAGGAGATGGAAGGGAGGAGGGGAGGAGATGGGAGCGGAGGAGGGAGGAGGAAGAGGGGATGGGAGGAGATGGGAGCGGAGGAGGGGAGGAGATGGGAGCGGAGGACGGGAGGAGGAAGAGGGGATGGGAGGAGATGGAAGCGGAGGAGGGGAGGAGGAGGGGATGGGAGGAGATGGAAGCGGAGGAGGGGAGGAGATGGGAGCGGAGGAGGGGGAGGAGGAAGAGGGGATGGGAGCGGAGGAGGGGAGGAGGAAGAGGGGATGGGAGGAGATGGGAGCGGAGGAGGGGAGGAGGAGGGGATGGGAGGAGATGGAAGCGGAGGAGGGGAGGAGGAGGGGATGGGAGGAGATGGAAGCGGAGGAGGGGAGGAGAGTGAAAGTCCATGGCCACATTCAATAGGCAAATGTTGATTATGTCGATAAATGTCATGAATACAGATTAAATTATTAGTTATTCAACATGTCAGTGAGGCATGTTTGTTCTACATATCATTTTTCTATCTGAACACTGCTCCAGGTTTGTGGAAGTTCTGCTGACCTGTGACTCCAGTCTTGGGGTACAGGAGCTGGAAGATCTCCTCAGGGATGATGCCATGGCGTGTCTTGCCTCCCTTCTCTGGCAGAGCAGGGACTGGAGCTTGGCTGTTGGGGGACGTGTGGAGGTGGGACAGCTGGACCAGCCTGGGAAGACAGGCAGACTTTATTGTAGGAACTATGGTGAGGACGGGAATGTAGAAAGTCAATGTAGAGTTCAAGGTCCCCATTACCATTTTGTCACCTTTATTTCATTTATCTAGTTTGCCAATTCATATCAAAACTACTGGACCATTAAAATGATATATCTAGTGTTGTGAATTGGCATTTAGAGAAAGGGGAATACCTGGTCAGTTGCACAACAATGCAATGAAACCGAAATGCATCTTCGGCATTTAACCCAACCCCTCAAATCAGACACAGCCTTAATAAATCGCCATCCACGTCATCAGTGCCCAGGGAGCGGTTGTTGTTCGGGGTTAACTGCCTTGCCGGCTCAGGGATTCAAACGAGAGACGATTCTGTTACTGGTCCAACACTTAACGCTCGGCTACCTGCCACCCGTGGTTTTATACATGTAAAACAAGCATGTGTCTCTAGATTAGGCTGGGCGATATATCAAATTCATTTCATTTTTAGCACGATGTTCCAAATGCCTGTCTGGAAAGAATCAAGGTTTTTAATGATCTCCTTCCGTGCACTCTCTCACCCCAAGGCCCTCACACCAACAAAGATGAGAGATTACTTCCTCCTTTTCTGACAAACAGTTTCAACTCGCCTTTCAGGTTTTGTCCAACAGAACCGGGTCAAGTGGAAACAAACACAATGACATTGTTTTACTGTAATAGAGGAGAACGTAACCTTTTTTTAAAGAGGTCTCAACTCCCAAAACGTATAATTAAGTAGACCCTACTAAAAACGAGAGCATCATTGAACATGATTGTGAGAAATGAATGTTCAGCATTTTAGCCACATATTGTTACTTGCTAGCTGTCTAGTCTGTTTTTATAAAAATATGCATTGAGCATAAAAATATTTGTATAAGGAATTGGCATCTCGTTCTCATTCTGAGAAATAAGCATCTCATCTAGGTAGGCCACTTGGTTTCAACATCTAAACAAAATGAACAGGCCGTGCTGTTCAAACAGCTGGAGACAGACATGAGGGTGTGTTCATAACAGTTCAACTGTTCTACCTTGTTAGCAATCAAATAGATCCAAGTTGGCCAATGGAGCGGCAGGAAGCCTAGCGGTTAGAGCATTGGGCCAATGGAGCGGCAGGAAGCCTAGCGGTTAGAGTGTTCGGCCAATGGAGCGGCAGGAAGCCTAGCAGTTAGAGTGTTGGGCCAATGGAGCGGCAGGAAGCCTAGCGGTTAGAGTGTTGGGCCAATGGAGCGGCAGGAAGCCTAGCGGTTAGAGCGTTGGGCCAATGGAGCGGCAGGAAGCCTAGCGGTTAGAGCGTTGGGCCAATGGAGCGGCAGGAAGCCTAGCGGTTAGAGTGTTGGGCCAATGGAGCGGCAGGAAGCCTAGCGGTTAGAGTGTTGGGCCAATGGAGCGGCAGGAAGCCTAGCGGTTAGAGTGTTGGGCCAATGGAGCGGCAGGAAGCCTAGCGGTTAGAGTGTTGGGCCAGTAACAAAAAGGTTGCTGGATCGAATCCCCGGGCTGATGACTAGGTAAAAATCTGTCGTTCTGCACCTGAATAAGGCAGTTAACCCCACTGTTCCCCAGGGCACCGAAAACGTGGATGTCAATTTTAAGGCAGTCCACCTCTTTGATTCAGAGGGGTTGGGTTAAATACGGAAGACATTTCAGTTGAAGGAATTCAGTTGTACAACTGACTCGGTTTGAAATGCAGTGTACTGACATTTAATTGTGTAATGTTTACGTAGAGAACGTCATGTAGCTTCATGTTAAAGTAATAATAAGTGCATACCCAGCGCCGAGGGGACCACTGCTTTTTACAGCATTAGCTGGAGGAGAAAAGAACAGTCAATATAATTTTAAAAAGACAAGAAACATGTTTTGAATGTCATGAATTTACGTGTCAATGAAACATGTGACTGAAAGAGGCTGCTCTGTTGCAAAAAAAAAATAAAAATAAATTCACATACTGGTAGAGAATAATATGGAGTTTTACTCCAAACAGAGTCTGCGCTAGGGAACTGTATCCACATACAAGCTTTCGCTAGCCAACGTCAAATCAGCTGTCAAGCGCAATAGCCACGACATCTACCAAGTGTTAGTACGCTAGCTAACGTTTGTTAACCGTCCAGGACTCGACATTGTCCCTAGTTAGCTAGATAGATAACTAAATATTTTTTTGCTAACTAGTTGTTTAACAGATAGATATCTAAATATTTTTTTGCTAACTAGTTGTTTAACAGATAGATACCTAAAAAAAAATTTGCTAACTAGTTGTTTAACAGATACCTAAATATGTTTTTGCTAACTAGTTGTTTAACAGATAGATACCTAAATATGTTTTTGCTAACTAGTTGTTGAACAGACAGATACCTAAATATGTTTTTGCTAACTAGTTGTTTAACAGATACCTAAATATGTTTTTGCTAACTAGTTGTTTAACAGATAGATACCTAAATATGTTTTTGCTAACTAATTGTTTAACAAACAAATACCTACTTCAAGACACCAATATTATGCATGATGAGTTGCCAACTGTCAGTGAAGTTAGCAATGCTAACAGTTTAACCGTGGAGGGCTCGACACCTTTCCCAACAAGCAATGTTACCTTGACATGTACTGTAACTAAATAACGTTAGTTATTCCAAAATATGGGTGCAATAACTACCCAGATTGGACAAATAAAGAATATTTTTTGCCACGTAACATTTACGTTTTACTAGCTATATTTACCCTGTTCTTGCTAGGTTAGCATGTTGCTCATTCAATTGTGATTGAGGCCTTCTCCTGCAGACTTTTACCCTTCAGCTTTACAGTTCAAATCAGCCACACTTCGTGACATTACTACTGCTATTTCAACTCAATAGTATGTATGATACGCTGACATTGCATACCTGAAACGAAAACGATCCTAGACAGCATTGGTTAAACGAAAAAGTGCCAAGTCTTAGATTTCCTGACCACCTTCTCTTCGTGCCCTTCTACTGCTAGAGACCGTCAAAACGTCGCGAGATTATAAACGGGATTTGAAAGTCACTGTCTTTCAAATTGTTCTGTTGTTCAGTGTTTAATCCACTAGGTTGCACACAAGTGAAATAGATATGACCTTTGCCGCACGGGATATTAAGTTATTAAGCTCCTAAATATAGTTGCAGTTGAAATTTGTTTTGAGCGTTATGAATAGGCATAGTTTGAAAGCACAGTGTTTCAAGTCCAGAGGCAATCAGCCCCATGTTATTTTCAAAACACACACACACACAACATAATACATTGATGGGAGTTTTACAGTGTATATGCATCATGTCCAGTAGTTACATATCATACCAATTTACAGTACGTACAGAAGAACATTCCTAGTACATAACACCCAGCTGACCAGTCTCGCTGAGATGGGGAGAGAGGAAAACGACCAAATAGCTACCTTCTACACCCAACTACAGTGTCAACAGGGCATGGCAGTCTCTAATCAATGGGTCCCACCAGTGTGTGGCATCATTGGAGCCACAGCTTGTTGGTGAGATAGAGGAACCTGCATGACGTGGTTACCCATCCCTTCCACTTCCTGAAAAAACATGCAAGACAGAAAGAGCGACTTGAGAAAGACAGAAAATATTACAAGGAGGACACGGTTTAGAAGACAGAGAAAGCTTGGCTGGTTTTTTTTTTCTGGGTTTTTTTTTTTTTTTTACTTCACAACTGCCTCTTCAGGATCCGTTACTTCAAACAATATTGATGCCTGAGCAGGTAACATGTACATATCTTGATAAACCTCCCTGTACATTTACATTTACATTTAAGTCATTTAGCAGACGCTCTTATCCAGAGCGACTTAGTCATGCTTCCCTTCTCTACTGAAACTCTGTTGTCATAGCAGCCAGAGAAATGTCTTATTTGTGTGTAACTATCTTCTTCAACTTGCCTTTGATACATAAAGCCGTTTTAGCAACTGACTGATGTTTATTGTGCCATTGGTTTTCCAAACTTTCTGTTATATATGTACACATTTGTCAAGTTTGAGGAGCGATGAAGAGCTCCCTGTCAACTGTAAAATGCGATGAGAGAAGTTGAACTGTGAATGGTTTGAGACCTGTGGGCAAATAAATAACAATCAGTCGAAGGCTAATTATACATTCCCCTCATCTGCTTCTCGAGGTGCGTGTCATTTACTGATTGAGTATCCACCCCGTTATCCACCCCGTTATCCACCCCGTTATCCACCCCGGTATCCACCCCGTTATCCAACCCGTTATCCATCCAGTATCCACCAGGTTATCCACCCCGTTATCCACCAGGTTATCCACCCCGTTATCCACCAGGTTATCCACCCCGTTATCCACCCCGTTATCCACCCCGTTATCCACCCTGTTATCCACCCGGTATCCACCAGGTTATCCACCCCGTTATCCACCAGGTTATCCACCCGTTATCCACCCGGTATCCACCAGGTTATCCACCCCGTTATCCACCAGGTTATCCACCCCGGTATCCACCGTGTTATCCACCCCGGTATCCACCCCGTTATTCACCTGGTTATCCACCCCGGTATCCACCGTGTTATCCACCCCGGTATCCACCCCGTTATCCACCAGGTTATCCACCCGGTATCCACCGTGTTATCCACCCCGGTATCCACCCCGTTATCCACCTGGTTATCCACCACGTTATCCACCCCGTTATCCACCAGGTTATCCACCCGGTATCCACCAGGTTATCCAACCTGTTATCCACCGTGTTATCCACCGTGTTATCCACCAGGTTATCCACCCTGTTATTCACCAGGTTATCCACCCCGTTATCCACCAGGTTATCCACCCGGTTATCCACCAGGTTATCCACCCAGTTATCCACCCCGGTATCCACCCCGTCATCCACCAGGTTATCCACCAGGTTATCCACCAGGTTATCCACCAGGTTATCCACCCCGTTATCCACCCCGGTATCCACCCCGTTATCCACCAGGTTATCCACCCTGTTATCCACCCCGTTATCCACCAGGTTATCCACCCCGTTATCCACCAGGTTATCCACCCTGTTATCCACCCTGTTATCCACCACAGTATCCACCCCGTTATCCACCCCGTTATCCACCAGGTTATCCACCAGGTTATCCACCCCGTTATCCACCACAGTATCCACCCCGTTATCCACCCTGGTATCCACAAGGTTATCCACCCCGTTATCCACCAGGTTATCCACCCCGTTATCCACCCCATTATCCACCAGGTTATCCACCAGGTTATCCACCAGGTTATCCACCCCGTTATCCACCCCGTTATCCACCCCGTTATCCACCATGTTATCCACCCCGTTATCCACCCCGGTATCCACCCCGTTATCCACCAGGTTATCCACCATGGTATCCACCAGGTTATCCACCCTGTTATCCACCAGGTTATCCACCCTGTTATCCACCAGGTTATCCACCCGGTATCCACCGTGTTATCCACCCCCGGTATCCACCCCGTTATTCACCTGGTTATCCACCACGTTATCCACCCCGTTATCCACCAGGTTATCCACCCGGTATCCACCAGGCTATCTACCCTGTTATCCACCCTGTTATCCACCGTGTTATCCACCGTGTTATCCACCCCGTTATCCACCAGGTTATCCACCCCGTTATCCACCAGGTTATCCACCCGGTTATCCACCAGGTTATCCACCCTGTTATCCACCAGGTTATCCACCCTGTTATCCACCCAGTTATCCACCCCGGTATCCACCAGGTTATCCACCCTGTTATCCACCAGGTTATCCACCCTGTTATCCACCCAGTTATCCACCCCGGTATCCACCCCGTTATCCACCAGGTTATCCACCCCGTTATCCACCAGGTTATCCACCCCATTATCCACCCCGGTATCCACCAGGTTATCCACCCTGTTATCCACCAGGTTATCCACCCCGTTATCCACCAGGTTATCCACCCTGTTATCCACCCCGTTATCCACCACAGTATCCACCCCGTTATCCACCCCGTTATCCGCCAGGTTATCCACCAGGTTATCCACCAGGTTATCCACCCCATTATCCACCACAGTATCCACCCCGTTATCCACCCTGGTATCCACAAGGTTATCCACCCCGTTATCCACCAGGTTATCCACCCCGTTATCCACCCTGTTATCCACCAGGTTATCCACCAGGTTATCCACCCCGTTATCCACCCTGTTATCCACCCCGTTATCCACCCTGTTATCCACCCCGTTATCCACCCCGTTATCCACCAGGTTATCCACCCCGTTATCCACCCCGGTATCCACCCCGTTATCCACCAGGTTATCCACCATGGTATCCACCAGGTTATCCACCCTGTTATCCACCAGGTTATCCACCCTGTTATCCACCAGGTTATCCACCCTGTTATCCACCAGGTTATCCACCCCGTTATCCACCCCGTTATCCACCAGGTTATCCACCAGGTTATCCACCCCGTTATCCACCAGGTTATCCACCAGGTTATCCACCACAGTATCCACCCTGTTATCCACCAGGTTATCCACCACAGTATCCACCCTGTTATCCACCCTGTTATCCACCAGGTTATCCACCAGGTTATCCACCACAGTATCCACCCTGTTATCCACCAGGTTATCCACCACAGTATCCACCCTGTTATCCACCATGGTATCCACCAGGTTATCCACCCTGGTATCCACCAGGTTATCCACCATGGTATCCACCAGGTTATCCATCCTGTTATCCACCAGGTTATCCACCAGGTTATCCACCAGAGTATCCACCCTGTTATCCACCAGGTTATCCACCATGGTATCCACCAGGTTATCCACCATGGTATCCACCAGGTTATCCACCCTGTTATCCACCAGGTTATCCACCCTGTTATCCACCCTGTTATCCACCCTGTTATCCACCAGGTTATCCACCATGTTATCCACCAGGTTATCCACCATGGTATCCACCAGGTTATCCACCATGGTATCCACCAGGTTATCCACCCTGTTATCCACAAGGTTATCCACCAGGTTATCCACCCTGTTATCCACAAGGTTATCCACCATGGTATCCACCCTGTTATCCACCCTGTTATCCACCAGGTTATCCACCAGGTTATCCACCATGGTATCCACCAGGTTATCCACCCTGGTATCCACCCTGTTATCCACCCTGTTATCCACCAGGTTATCCACCATGGTATCCACCAGGTTATCCACCATGGTATCCACCAGGTTATCCACCCTGTTATCCACCAGGTTATCCACCCTGTTATCCACCCTGTTATCCACCCTGTTATCCACCAGGTTATCCACCATGTTATCCACCAGGTTATCCACCATGGTATCCACCAGGTTATCCACCATGGTATCCACCAGGTTATCCACCCTGTTATCCACAAGGTTATCCACCAGGTTATCCACCCTGTTATCCACAAGGTTATCCACCATGGTATCCACCCTGTTATCCACCCTGTTATCCACCAGGTTATCCACCAGGTTATCCACCATGGTATCCACCAGGTTATCCACCCTGGTATCCACCCTGTTATCCACCCTGTTATCCACCAGGTTATCCACCATGGTATCCACCAGGTTATCCACCCTGGTATCCACCCTGTTATCCACCATGTTATCCACCAGGTTATCCACCAGGTTATCCACCCTGGTATCCACCAGGTTATCCACCAGGTTATCCACCCTGGTATCCACCCTGTTATCCACCAGGTTATCCACCCTGTTATCCACCCTGTTATCCACCCTGTTATCCACCAGGTTATCCACCATGGTATCCACCAGGTTATCCACCAGGTTATCCACCCTGGTATCCACCAGGTTATCCACCAGGTTATCCACCAGGTTATCCACCAGGTTATCCACCAGGTTATCCACCAGGTTATCCACCAGGTTATCCACCAGGTTATCCACCAGGTTATCCACCCTGTTATCCACCAGGTTATCCACCAGGTTATCCACCAGGTTATCCACCAGGTTATCCACCAGGTTATCCACCAGGTTATCCACCCTGTTATCCACCAGGTTATCCACCAGGTTATCCACCAGGTTATCCACCAGGTTATCCACCCTGTTATCCACCAGGTTATCCACCAGGTTATCCACCAGGTTATCCACCAGGTTATCCACCCTGTTATCCACCAGGTTATCCACCAGGTTATCCACCAGGTTATCCACCAGGTTATCCACCCTGTTATCCACCAGGTTATCCACCAGGTTATCCACCCTGTTATCCACCAGGTTATCCACCCTGTTATCCACCAGGTTATCCACCAGGTTATCCACCAGGTTATCCACCCTGTTATCCACCAGGTTATCCACCCTGTTATCCACCAGGTTATCCACCAGGTTATCCACCCTGTTATCCACCAGGTTATCCACCAGGTTATCCACCAGGTTATCCACCAGGTTATCCACCCTGTTATCCACCCTGTTATCCACCAGGTTATCCACCAGGTTATCCACCCTGTTATCCACCAGGTTATCCACCAGGTTATCCACCAGGTTATCCACCCTGTTATCCACCCTGTTATCCACCAGGTTATCCACCCTGTTATCCACCCTGTTATCCACCCTGTTATCCACCAGGTTATCCACCAGGTTATCCACCCTGTTATCCACCAGGTTATCCACCCTGGTATCCACCCTGTTATCCACCAGGTTATCCACCCTGTTATCCACCAGGTTATCCACCCTGGTATCCACCCTGTTATCCACCAGGTTATCCACCAGGTTATCCACCAGGTTATCCACCCTGTTATCCACCAGGTTATCCACCCTGGTATCCACCCTGTTATCCACCAGGTTATCCACCAGGTTATCCACCAGGTTATCCACCCTGTTATCCACCCTGTTATCCACCAGGTTATCCACCCTGTTATCCACCCTGTTATCCACCAGGTTATCCACCAGGTTATCCACCAGGTTATCCACCAGGTTATCCACCCTGTTATCCACCCTGTTATCCACCAGGTTATCCACCCTGTTATCCACCAGGTTATCCACCCTGTTATCCACCAGGTTATCCACCAGGTTATCCACCCTGTTATCCACCAGGTTATCCACCCTGTTATCCACCAGGTTATCCACCAGGTTATCCACCAGGTTATCCACCAGGTTATCCACCAGGTTATCCACCAGGTTATCCACCAGGTTATCCACCAGGTTATCCACCAGGTTATCCACCATGTTATCCACCAGGTTATCCACCAGGTTATCCACCAGGTTATCCACCAGGTTATCCACCCTGGTATCCACCCTGTTATCCACCAGGTTATCCACCCTGTTATCCACCAGGTTATCCACCCTGTTATCCACCAGGTTATCCACCAGGTTATCCACCAGGTTATCCACCAGGTTATCCACCCTGGTATCCACCCTGTTATCCACCAGGTTATCCACCAGGTTATCCACCAGGTTATCCACCAGGTTATCCACCCTGGTATCCACCCTGTTATCCACCAGGTTATCCACCATGTTATCCACCAGGTTATCCACCAGGTTATCCACCAGGTTATCCACCAGGTTATCCACCATGGTATCCACCAGGTTATCCACCAGGTTATCCACCAGGTTATCCACCAGGTTATCCACCAGGTTATCCACCAGGTTATCCACCAGGTTATCCACCAGGTTATCCACCCTGGTATCCACCAGGTTATCCACCAGGTTATCCACCATGTTATCCACCATCCACCAGGTTATCCACCCTGTTATCCACCAGGTTATCCACCAGGTTATCCACCAGGTTATCCACCAGGTTATCCACCATGTTATCCACCAGGTTATCCACCAGGTTATCCACCAGGTTATCCACCAGGTTATCCACCAGGTTATCCACCAGGTTATCCACCAGGTTATCCACCAGGTTATCCACCAGGTTATCCACCAGGTTATCCACCCTGTTATCCACCAGGTTATCCACCACCACCAGGTTATCCACCAGGTTATCCACCAGGTTATCCACCCTGTTATCCACCAGGTTATCCACCAGGTTATCCACCAGGTTATCCACCAGGTTATCCACCCTGTTATCCACCAGGTTATCCACCATGTTATCCACCAGGTTATCCACCAGGTTATCCACCAGGTTATCCACCAGGTTATCCACCAGGTTATCCACCAGGTTATCCACCAGGTTATCCACCAGGTTATCCACCAGGTTATCCACCAGGTTATCCACCAGGTTATCCACCCTCCACCAGGTTATCCACCAGGTTATCCACCAGGTTATCCACCAGGTTATCCACCAGGTATCCACCAGGTATCCACCCTGTTATCCACCCTGTTATCCACCAGGTTATCCACCCAGGTTATCCACCCTGTTATCCACCAGGTTATCCACCAGGTTATCCACCAGGTTATCCACCCCACCCTGTTATCCACCAGGTTATCCACCAGGTTATCCACCCTGTTATCCACCAGGTTATCCACCCTGTTATCCACCAGGTTATCCACCAGGTTATCCACCAGGTTATCCACCAGGTTATCCACCAGGTTATCCACCAGGTTATCCACCATGTTATCCACCAGGTTATCCACCAGGTTATCCACCAGGTTATCCACCAGGTTATCCACCAGGTTATCCACCATGTTATCCACCAGGTTATCCACCAGTTATCCACCAGGTTATCCACCAGGTTATCCACCAGGTATCCACCCTGTTATCCACCAGTTATCCACCATCCACCAGGTTATCCACCCTGTTATCCACCAGGTTATCCACCAGGTTATCCACCAGGTTATCCACCAGGTTATCCACCCTGGTATCCACCCTGTTATCCACCAGGTTATCCACCAGGTTATCCACCAGGTTATCCACCAGGTTATCCACCCTGGTATCCACCCTGTTATCCACCAGGTTATCCACCATGTTATCCACCAGGTTATCCACCAGGTTATCCACCAGGTTATCCACCAGGTTATCCACCCTGTTATCCACCAGGTTATCCACCAGGTTATCCACCCTGTTATCCACCAGGTTATCCACCAGGTTATCCACCCTGTTATCCACCAGGTTATCCACCAGGTTATCCACCATGTTATCCACCAGGTTATCCACCAGGTTATCCACCAGGTTATCCACCAGGTTATCCACCATGGTATCCACTACCTCCACTCCTGCATTCATTTAGCCAATCTGACGCAACCATTGTAACTGCTTTATTTGTCATGTGTCTCTACATATCAATTGCAATAACAATATACTTAATTGTTTAACATATTCACTTTGCAGTTGTAAGAGTAGGCCTACACCCTCATCATTACAGCCAGACAGGACACACTACCATGGAGGATATCACCCTGACCAAGTGGTTTAAGGTGAGAGAATAACAACTCTGCCTAATGAAGGTCTCTGGCTGAAAGGTCACGCTATGTTTTTATCCTTGTAATTTACAAGAGAGAGAGAGAGAGAGAGAGAGTCCGTGCTTCAACTTCTGATGCGTCGTTCGTTTATTTAAGGTAGCACCACTACTCCAGTTGTTTGACCATATGACCCTCTGTTGCGTCAGGTGAAAGAATACGACCAGAAGAGTGAGCAGCGGTCAGAGAAACACAAGGGACTACGGGGACGCAACAACGTTACTTCCTGTCGGAGCCCAACCAGAGAACTGGACACACGGTGGATCAAGAAGGAGCTGAGGCGGAAGAGACAGCAGGAATTCAATATAAGACGATCAGTCAGCCCAGAAAGCGCCAAAGACTCTGGAAAGGTCAAGGACGACAGCTGTGTCATCTGTGACACAGCCAAGTCAGAGACGGTGGGGGCCAAGGTCAGCGTGACCCCTAAGTCAAATCTGCATGGGTCACAAAGGGCCAAAGACTCTGCAAAGGTCAAGGACGACAGCTGTGTCATCTGTGACGAAGCGAAGACAGAGTCTTTGCAGTGTAACATCAGTTGGCCTATGCCCCCTGGGCTTATGTCCAATGTAAGGCCATTAACAATGGGTCGAAGAATAAAGACATCCACAGATGACCTGGACAACAGTGAATGGGTAAAAGAAAACATGTAATTCATGTCTTACCATCTAATTTACTGCATGCCTATTGGTTTACCATCTACTTTACTGCATGCCTATTGGTTTACCATCTACTTTACTGCATGCCTATTGGTTTACCATCTACTTTACTGCATGCCTATTGGTTTACCATCTACTTTACTGCATGCCTATTGGTTTACCATCTACTTTACTGCATGCCTATTGGTTTACCATCTATTTTACTGCATGCCTATTGGTTTACCATCTACTTTACTACATGCCTATTGGTTTACCATCTACTTTACTACATGCCTATTGGTTTACCATCTACTTTACTGCATGCCTATTGGTTTACCATCTACTTTACTGCATGCCTATTGGTTTACCATGTACTTTACTGCATGCCTATTGGTTTACCATCTACTTTACTGCATGCCTATTGGTTTACCATCTACTTTACTGCATGCCTATTGGTTTACCATCTACTTTACTGCATGCCTATTGGTTAAAACCTACTTTACTGCATGCCTATTGGTTTACCATCTACTTTACTGCATGCCTATTGGTTAAAACCTACTTTACTGCATGCCTATTGGTTTACCATCTACTTTACTGCATGCCTATTGGTTTACCATCTACTTTACTGCATGCCTATTGGTTTACCATCTACTTTACTACATGCCTATTGGTTTACCATCTACTTTACTACATGCCTATTGGTTTACCATCTACTTTACTACATGCCTATTGGTTTACCATCTACTTTACTACATGCCTATTGGTTAAAACCTACTTTACTGCATGCCTATTGGTTTACCAACTATTTTACTGCATGCCTATTGGTTAAAACCTACTTTACCGCATGCCTATTGGTTAAAACCTACTTTACCGCATGCCTATTGGTTTAAAATCTACTTTACCGCATGCCTATTGATTTAAAATCTACTTTACCGCATGCCTATTGATTTAAAATCTACTTTACTGCATGCCTATTGGTTAAAACCTACTTTACTGCATGCCTATTGGTTTACCATCTACTTTACTGCATGCCTATTGGTTTACCATCTACTTTACTGCATGCCTATTGGTTTACCATCCACTTTACTGCATGCCTATTGGTTTACCATCTACTTTACTGCATGCCTATTGGTTTACCATCTACTTTACTGCATGCCTATTGGTTTACAATCTACTTTACTTCATGCCTATTGGTTTTAACAATATATTTGAAGTGTATCTTGTTAATAGGGCTACTGTCTATAGTCTGATTCTGACTATCCAGGGCTCATTTATTTATTAAGGGGACGTTACAGCATAATTATTGAGTTCCTTCGTTATCACTGTTGTATTTACCAGGCCTCAATATGGAAAAATGAGAAGAGCAGTACTAGAACACTAGAGGCAGTGTCCTCCACCTTCACCACCTTCACCACCTCGACCAGAGAACCACCCACCTCCACCTTCACCACCTCGACCAGAGAACCACCCACCTTCACCTTCACCACCTCGACCAGAGAACCACCCACCTCCAGCCCAACCATCTGCACCTCGACCAGAGAACCCCCCACCTCCACCCCAACCACCTGCACCTGCACCTCGACCAGAGAACCCCCCACCTCCACCCCAACCACCTGCACCTGCACCTCGACCAGAGAACCCCCATCTCCACCCCAACCATCTGCACCTCGACCAGAGAACCCCCATCTCCACCCCAACCATCTGCACCTCGACCAGAGAACCCCCATCTCCACCCCAACCATCTGCACCTCGACCAGAGAACCCCCATCTCCACCCCAACCATCTGCACCTCGACCAGAGAACCACCCATCTCCACCCCAACCTACACCCTGAAGACGTCCACCCCGAGCAGAAAACTAGTCCAGCCCAGGTTAAAAGCCTTGACAAAACAACCACCCACCTCCACCCCTACCTCCACCCCTACCTCCACCCCAACCTCCACCCCTACCTCCACCCCTACCTCCACCCCAACCTCCACCCCTACCTCCACCCCAACCTCCACCCCTACCTCCACCCCTACCTCCACCCCTACCTCCACCCCAACCTCCACCCCAACCTCCACCCCAACCTCCACCCCAACCTCCACCCCTACCTCCACCCCTACCTCCACCCCTACCTCCACCCCAACCTCCACCCCTACCTCCACCCCAACCTCCACCCCAACCTCCACCCCTACCTCCACCCCTACCTCCACCCCAACCTCCACCCCTACCTCCACCCCTACCTCCACCCCTACCTCCACCCCAACCTCCACCCCAACCTCCACCCCAACCTCCACCCCAACCTCCACCCCTACCTCCACCCCAACCTCCACCCCTACCTCCACCCCAACCTCCACCCCTACCTCCACCCCTACCTCCACCCCTACCTCCACCCCAACCTCCACCCCTACCTCCACCCCTACCTCCACCCCTACCTCCACCCCAACCTCCACCCCTACCTCCACCCCTACCTCCACCCCAACCTCCACCCCGAGCAGAGAACTAGTCCAGCCCAGGAAAAAAGCCCTGACAAAACAACCACCCACCTCCACCCCTACCTCCACCCCTACCTCCACCCCAACCTCCACCCCGAGCAGAGAACTAGTCCAGCCCAGGAAAAAAGCCTTGACAAAACAACCACCCACCTCCACCCCTACCTCCACCCCTACCTCCACCCCTACCTCCACCCCGAGCAGAGAACTAGTCCAGCCCAGGAAAAAAGCCTTGACAAAACAACCACCCACCTCCACCCCTACCTCCACCCCTACCTCCACCCCAACCTCCACCCCGAGCAGAGATCTAGTCCAGCCCAGGTTAAACGCCTCCACGAAGAAAGAAAAGGGTACTTCTATATTTTGTATTCCACTTCCAATACAATACAATTATGACCAAGTCATATTGAATGAAAACATTGGTCATTTCACTCCACCAGGCATCCTGAAGGGTACAGGAGATAAGAAGACACAGCAAGAAGCCAACACACAAACAGAGTGAGTCTCAATCATGTATTTGTCTTCAAATAATGGGTGTATAAAACCCACAAACTGTAACAATAGAAAACACATCAAATCTCTGATTCTGTTGTTATCTTGATGTCAGTCTCTGTAACAAAATAAATGTTTTCTATATACAGGTCTGGCTATGTTACCGTCAAAGAATCTGTGAGTTTCCACAATCCACCTTGCTCACAATTGTGTGCAGTGCCATATAGATCAGTCACTACAGTCTTAGGTTAAATACACCCCCCCCCTCCCCATACAGACCAGTCACTACAGTCTTAGGTTAAATACACCCCCCCCCCATACAGACCAGTCACTACAGTCTTAGGTTAAATACACCCCCCCCCCCCCATACAGACCAGTCACTACAGTCATAGGTTAAATACACCCCCCCCCATACAGATCAGTCACTACAGTCTTAGGTTAAATACACCCCCCCCCCATACAGGTCAGTCACTACAGTCATAGGTTAAATACACCCCCCCCCCCCCCCCCATACAGGTCAGTCACTACAGTCTTAGGTTAAATACCCCCCCCCCCCATACAGATCAGTCACTACAGTCTTAGGTTAAATACACCCCCCCCCCCATACAGATCAGTCACTACAGTCTTAGGTTAAATACACCCCCCCCCCATACAGATCAGTCACTACAGTCATAGGTTAAATACACCCCCCCCCCCCCATACAGATCAGTCACTACAGTCTTAGGTTAAATACACCCCCCCATACAGATCAGTCACTACAGTCTTAGGTTAAATACCCCCCCATATAGATCAGTCACTACAGTCTTAGGTTAAATAACCCCCCCATATAGATCAGTCACTACAGTCATAGGTTAAATACACCCCCCCCCCCCATACAGACCAGTCACTACAGTCTTAGGTTAAATACACCCCCCCCCATACAGACCAGTCACTACAGTCTTAGGTTAAATACACCCCCCCCCATATAGATCAGTCACTACAGTCATAGGTTAAATACCCCCCCCCCCCATACAGGTCAGTCACTACAGTCTTAGGTTAAATACCCCCCCCCCCATACAGGGCAGTCACTACAGTCTTAGGTTAAATACCCCCCCATATAGATCAGTCACTACAGTCTTAGGTTAAATACACCCCCCCCCATACAGATCAGTCACTACAGTCTTAGGTTAAATACACCCCCCCCCCCATACAGACCAGTCACTACAGTCTTAGGTTAAATACCCCCCCCCCCATATAGATCAGTCACTACAGTCATAGGTTAAATACACCCCCCCCCCCATACAGACCAGTCACTACAGTCTTAGGTTAAATACACCCCCCCCATACAGACCAGTCACTACAGTCTTAGGTTAAATACACCCCCCCCCCCATATAGATCAGTCACTACAGTCATAGGTTAAATACCCCCCCCCCCCATACAGGTCAGTCACTACAGTCTTAGGTTAAATACCCCGCCCCCCATACAGGTCAGTCACTACAGTCTTAGGTTAAATACCCCCCCCCCCCCCATACAGACCAGTCACTACAGTCTTAGGTTAAATACACCCCCCCCCCCCATACAGATCAGTCACTACGGTCTTAGGTTAAATACAACCCCCCCCATACAGACCAGTCACTACAGTCTTAGGTTAAATACACCCCCCCATACAGACCAGTCACTACAGTCATAGGTTAAATACACCCCCCCCCCCCCCCCCATACAGACCAGTCACTACAGTCATAGGTTAAATACACCCCCCCCCATACAGACCAGTCACTACAGTCTTAGGTTAAATACACCCCCCCCCCCCATATAGATCAGTCACTACAGTCTTAGGTTAAATACACCCCCCCCCCATACAGATCAGTCACTACAGTCTTAGGTTAAATACACCCCCCCCATACAGACCAGTCACTACAGTCTTAGGTTAAATACCCCCCAGGTCTGTCACTACAGTCTTAGGTTAAATACACCCCCCCAGGTCAGTCACTAGAGTAACACGATGTTCTTTCCCCTGTTCTTCCTTGACAGGAAGTTATTCAGCTGGATGTTTACTTGCAGGTAAAACTTTTTTTGTTTTTTTGTTTGACCCAACCTGTAATGTGCCCAGTTAAACGAGTGAGGCCAGTTGTCCTTCATAGAAGTGTGTATCTTTGCCTTC
>NC_060182.1:5918097-6000693 GCF_021184085.1 Oncorhynchus gorbuscha | reverse complement strand
CGTTTCCACCTCATTTTGTGGGCAGTGAGCACATAGCCTGTCTTCTCTTGAGAGCCATGTCTGCCTACGGCGGCCTTTCTCAATAGCAAGGCTATGCTCACTGAGTCTGTACATCGTCAAAGCTTTCCTTAATTTTGGGTCAGTCACAGTGGTCAGGTATTCTGCCGCTGTGTACTCTCTGTGTAGGGCCAAATAGCATTCTAGTTTGCTCTGTTTTTTTGTTAATTCTTTCCAATGTGTTAAGTAATTATCTTTTTGTTTTCTCATGATTTGGTTGGGTCTAATTGTGCTGTTGTCCTGGGGCTCTGTAGGGTGTGTTTGTGAACAGTGTTATGCAGGTGAATGAGGACCCAAAAGCGACTTAACAGAAACAGAGTTTATTCCAGTCCAAACAGAAAACGACTAATCCTGAATCCTTAACAGGAAATGTCCAAACGGGGAATAACAGAAATCCTCTAGTCAGTAGAGGGGAATAACAGGAGAAGCGGCCACAGACTGCAGGTCCCTTCGGGTAGGCGCAGGCCGTAGCTGATAGAGACACCTGCTCACACGCAGCATCTGATAAAGGCAAAAACACGACAGGACGGAACAAGAACACAGTACAGCAAACAAGGATCCGACAAGGACAGAAGCGGAAACAGAGGGAGAAATAGGGACTTAATCAGAGGGCAAAATAGGGGACAGGTGTGAAAGAGTAAACGAGGTAGTTAGGAGAATGAGGAACAGCTGGGAGCAGGAACGGAACGATAGAGAGAGAGAGAGAGAGAGGGATAGAGAGAGGAAAGAACCTAATAAGACCAGCAGGGGAAACGAATAGAAGAGGAAGCACAGGGACAAGACATGACAATCTATGACAAAACATGACAGTACCCCCACTCACCGAGCGCCTCCTGGCGCACTCGAGGAGGAACCCTGGCGGCAACGGAGGAAATCATCGATCAACGAACGGTCCAGCACGTCCCGAGATGGAACCCAACTCCTCTCCTCAGGACCGTACCCCTCCCAATCCACTAAGTACTGGTGACCCGTCCCCGAGAACGCATGTCCATGATCTTCCGTACCCTGTAGATAGGTGCGCCCTCGACAAGGACGGGGGGAGACGAACGGGGCGCGAAGAAAGGGCTTGACACAGGAGACATGGAAGACTGGGTGGACGCGACGAAGATGTCGCGGAAGAAGAAGTCGCACTGCGACAGGATTAACGACCTGAGAAATACGGAACGGACCAATGAACCGCGGAGTCAACTTGCGAGAAGCTGTCGTAAGGGGAAGGTTACGAGTGGAAAGCCATACTCTCTGACCGCGACAATACCTAGGACTCTTAATCCTACGTTTATTGGCGGCTCTCACAGTCTGCGCCCTATAACGGCAAAGTGCAGACCTGACCCTCCTCCAGGTGCGCTCACAACGTTGGACAAAAGCCTGAGCGGAGGGAACGCTGGACTCGGCGAGCTGGGACGAGAACAGAGGGGGCTGGTACCCAAGACTACTCTGAAAAGGAGATAGCCCGGTTGCAGACGAAGGAAGCGAGTTGTGATCGTATTCTGCCCAGGGGAGCTGTTCTGCCCAAGACGCAGGGTTTCGAAAAGAAAGACTGCGTAAGATGCGACCAATCGTCTGATTGGCCCGTTCTGCTTGACCGTTAGACTGGGGATGAAAACCGGAAGAGAGACTGACGGAAGCACCAATCAAACGACCGAACTCCCTCCAAAACTGAGACGTGAATTGCGGACCTCTGTCCGAAACAGCGTCTAACGGGAGGCCATGAATTCTGAACACATTCTCAATGATGATTTGTGCCGTCTCCTTAGCGGAAGGAAGCTTAGCGAGGGGAATAAAATGAGCCGCCTTAGAGAACCTATCGACAACCGTTAGAATCACAGTCTTCCCCGCTGACGAAGGCAGACTGGTAATAAAGTCTAAGGCGATGTGAGACCATGGTCGAGAAGGAATGGGAAGCGGTCTGAGACGACCGGCAGGAGGAGAGTTACCTGACTTAGTCTGCGCGCAGTCCGAACAAGCAGCCACGAAACGGCGCGTGTCACGCTCCTGAGTAGGCCACCAAAACCGCTGGCGAATAGAAGCAAGCGTACCCCGAACGCCGGGGTGGCCAGCTAACTTGGCAGAGTGAGCCCACTGAAGAACAGCCAGACGAGTAGAAACAGGAACGAAAAGAAGGTTACTAGGACAAGCGCGCAGCGACGGAGTGTGAGTGAGTGCTTGCTTTACCTGTCTCTCAATTCCCCAGACAGTCAACCCGACAACACGCCCTTCAGGGAGAATCCCCTCGGGGTCGGTAGAGGTTACAGAAGAACTGAAGAGACGGGATAAAGCATCAGGCTTGGTGTTCTTAGTACCCGGGCGATAAGAAATCATGAACTCGAAACGAGCGAAAAACAACGCCCAACGAGCCTGACGCGCATTGAGTCGTTTGGCAGAACGGATGTACTCAAGGTTCTTATGGTCAGTCCAAACGACAAAAGGAACAGTCGCCCCCTCCAACCACTGTCGCCATTCGCCTAGGGCTAAGCGGATGGCGAGCAGTTCGCGGTTTCCCACATCATAGTTGCGTTCCGACAGTGACAGGCGATGAGAAAAATACGCGCAAGGATGGACCTTATCGTCAGAATGGGAGCGCTGGGACAGAATGGCTCCCACGCCCACCTCTGATGCGTCAACCTCGACAATGAATTGTTTAGTGACTTCAGGAGTAACAAGGATAGGAGCGGATGTAAAACGCTTTTTGAGGAGATCAAAAGCTCCCTGGGCGGAACCGGACCACTTAAAGCACGTCTTGACAGAAGTAAGGGCTGTGAGAGGAGCTGCCACTTGACCGAAATTACGAATTAAACGCCGATAGAAATTCGCGAAACCGAGAAAGCGCTGCAACTCGACACGTGACTTAGGGACGGGCCAATCGCTGACAGCATGGACCTTAGCGGGATCCATCTGAATGCCTTCAGCGGAAATAACAGAACCGAGAAATGTGACGGAGGAGACATGAAAAGCGCACTTCTCAGCCTTCACATAGAGACAATTCTCTAAAAGGCGCTGGAGAACACGTCGAACGTGCTGAACATGAATCTGGAGTGACGGTGAAAAAATCAGGATATCGTCAAGGTAAACGAAAACAAAGATGTTCAGCATGTCTCTCAGTACATCATTCACTAATGCCTGAAAGACAGCTGGAGCATTAGCGAGACCGAACGGCAGAACCCGGTATTCAAAATGCCCTAACGGAGTGTTAAACGCCGTTTTCCACTCGTCCCCCTCCCTGATGCGCACGAGATGGTAAGCGTTAAGAAGGTCCAACTTAGTAAAGAACCTGGCTCCCTGCAGAATCTCGAAGGCTGACGACATAAGGGGAAGCGGATAACGATTCTTAACCGTTATGTCATTCAGCCCTCGATAATCCACGCAGGGGCGCAGGGTACCGTCCTTCTTCTTAACAAAAACCCCGCTCCGGCGGGAGAGGAAGAAGGCACAACGGTACCGGCGTCGAGAGAAACAGACAGATAATCTTCGAGAGCCTTACGTTCGGGAGCCGACAGAGAGTATAGTCTACCCCGGGGGGGAGTGGTCCCCGGAAGGAGATCAATACAACAATCATACGACCGGTGAGGAGGAAGGGAGGTGGATCTGGACCGACTGAAGACCGTGCGCAGATCATGATATTCCTCCGGCACCCCTGTCAAATCACCAGCTTCCTCCTGTGAAGAGGGGACAGAAGAAACAGGAGGGATAGCAGACATTAAACATTTCACATGACAAGAAACGTTCCAGGATAGGATAGAATTACTAGACCAATTAATAGAAGGATTATGACATACTAGCCAGGGATGACCCAAAACAACAGGTGTAAAAGGTGAACGAAAAATCAAAAAAGAAATGGTCTCACTGTGGTTACCAGATACTGTGAGGGTTAAAGGTAGTGTCTCACATATGATACTGGGGAGGAGACTACCATCCAAGGCGAACATGGGCGTGGGCTCCCCTAACTGTCTGAGAGGAATGTCATGTTTCTGAGCCCATGCTTCGTCCATAAAACAGCCCTCAGCCCCAGAGTCTATCAAGGCACTGCAGGAAGCTGCCGAACCGGTCCAGCGTAGATGGACCGACAAGGTAGTACAGGATCTTGATGGAGAGACCTGAGTAGTAGCGCTCACCAGTAGCCCTCCGCTTACTGATGAGCTCTGGCTTTTACTGGACATGAAATGACAAAATGTCCAGCAGAGCCGCAATAGAGACAGAGGCGGTTGGTGATTCTCCGTTCCCTCTCCTTAGTCGAGATGCGAATACCTCCCAGCTGCATGGGCTCAACACCTGAGCCAGTGGGGGGAGATGGTTGAGATGCGGAGAGGGGGGACACCGTTAACGCGAGCTCTCTTCCACAAGCTCGGTGACGAAGATCTACCCGTCGTTCTATGCGGATGGCGAGTTCAATCAAAGAATCCACGCTGGAAGGGACCTCCCGGGAGAGAATCTCATCCTTAACCTCAGCGTGGAGTCCCTCCAGAAAACGAGCGAGCAACGCCGGCTCGTTCCAGTCACTGGAGGCAGCAAGAGTGCGAAACTCTATAGAGTAATCCGTTATGGATCGATCACCTTGACATAGGGAAGCCCTGGAAGCCTCCTTCCCAAAAACTGAACGATCAAAAACCCGTATCATCTCCTCTTTAAAGTTCTGATACTCGTTAGTACACTCAGCCCTTGCCTCCCAGATAGCTGTGCCCCACTCACGAGCCCGTCCAGTAAGGAGAGATATGACGTAGGCGATACGAGCTCTATCCCTTGAGTATGTGTTGGGCTGGAGAGAGAACACAATATCACACTGGGTGAGAAAGGAGCGGCATTCAGTGGGCTGCCCAGAGTAACACGGTGGGTTATTAATTCTTGGTTCCGGAGACTCGGAAGACCAGGAAGTAGCTGGTGGCTCGAGACGGAGATTGTGAAACTGTCTTGAGAGGTCGGAGACCTGAGCGGCCAGGGTCTCAACGGCATGACGAGCAGCAGACAATTCCTGCTCGTATCTGCCGAGCATCGCTCCCTGGATCTCGACGGTTGAGTTGCGAGGATCCGTAGTCGCTGGGTCGATTCTTGGTCGGATCCTTCTGTTATGCAGGTGAATGAGGACCCAAAAGCGACTTAACAGAAACAGAGTTTATTCCAGTCCAAACAGAAAACGACTAATCCTGAATCCTTAACAGGAAATGTCCAAACGGGGAATAACAGAAATCCTCTAGTCAGTAGAGGGGAATAACAGGAGAAGCGGCCACAGACTGCAGGTCGCTTCGGGTAGGCGCAGGCCGTAGCTGATAGAGACACCTGCTCACACGCAGCATCTGATAAAGGCAAAAACACGACAGGACGGAACAAGAACACAGTACAGCAAACAAGGATCCGACAAGGACAGAAGCGGAAACAGAGGGAGAAATAGGGACTCTAATCAGAGGGCAAAATAGGGGACAGGTGTGAAAGAGTAAACGAGGTAGTTAGGAGAATGAGGAACAGCTGGGAGCAGGAACGGAACGATAGAGAGAGAGAGAGAGAGAGAGAGGGATAGAGAGAGGGAAAGAACCTAATAAGACCAGCAGGGGGAAACGAATAGAAGAGGAAGCACAGGGACAAGACATGACAATCTATGACAAAACATGACAAACAGAGCCCCAGGACCAGCTTGCTTAGGGGACTCTTCTCCAGGTTCATCTCTCTGTAGGTGATGGCTTTGTTATGGAAGGTTTGTGAATCGCTTCCTTTTAGGTGGTTGTAGAATTTAACGGCTCTTTTCTGGATTTGGATAATTAGTGGGTATCGGCCTAATTCTGCTCTGCATGCATTATTTGGTGTTTTACGTTGTACACGGAGGATATTTTTGCAGAATTCTGCGTGCAGAGTCTCAATTTAGTGTTTGTCCCATTTTGTGAAGTCTTGGTTGGTGAGCGGACCCCAGACCTCACAACCATAAAGGGCAATGGGCTCTATGACTGATTCAAGTATTTTTAGCCAAATCCTAATTGGTATGTTGAAATTTATGTTTCTTTTGATGGCATAGAATGCCCTTCTTGCCTTGTCTCTCAGATCGTTCACAGCTTTGTGGAAGTTACCTGTGGCGCTGATGTTTAGGCCAAGGTATGTATAGTTTTTTGTGTGCTCTAGGGCAACAGTGTCTAGATGGAATTTGTATTTGTGGTCCTGGTGACTGGACCTTTTTTGGAACACCATTATTTTGGTCTTACTGAGATTTACTGTCAGGGCCCAGGTCTGACAGAATCTGTGCATAAGATCTAGGTGCTGCTGTAGGCCCTCCTTGGTTGGTGACAAGTCTCTCTGTCTCTCTCTGTCTCTCTCTGTCTCTGGCACATACAGACACCCTGTTCATACCTACCTCACATAACAAACTCTCAGTCAGGCCGAGACACTTGAGGTTGGGGTCTCTCTCTCTCTCTCTCTCTCTCTCTCTCTCTCTCTCTCTCTCTCTCTCTCTCTCTCTCTCTCTCTCTCTCTCTCTCTCTCTCTCTCTGTCTCTCTCTCTGGCACATGCAGACACCCTGTTCATGTACAGGCCGGCACTTTGCAGCTATACTAAACTGATGTTACGTTTTGGCTATAATGAAATGCTCATACCATTTCACCAGGTTTCTACTGTCGAGATAGTGTATTGAATACTATGAAGCCCTACCTTGATAACACTTGTAGTGGCTTGTCTTGTATAATGTAGGTGTACTTCTCTGTCCACTAGGTGCTGTCTCTCTGTATAATGTAGGTGTACTTCTCTGTCCACTAGGTGCTGTTTCTCTGTATAATGTAGGTGTACTTCTCTGTCCACTAGGTGCTGTCTCTCTGTATAATGTAGGTGTACTTCTCTTTCCACTAGGTGCTGTTCTCTGTATCATGTAGGTGTACTTCTCTGTCCACTAGGTGCTGTCTCTCTGTATAATGTAGGTGTACTTCTCTGTCCACTTGGTGCTGCCTCTCTGTATAATGTAGGTGTACTTCTTCCTCCTGTCCACTAGATGTTGCTGCAGGCAGCCAGGGTGGAAGCAGCGCAGTGGCAGGGTCTGTGTGAGGAAATGAAGGAGAGCTCAGAACAGCTGAAGAAGAAACAGGAGATCAGCTCTGAACAGGTTCTACAACTGCAGAACCAACTGGAGGTACAGTAGTCACTGCTGTACAGTCAGCAGTCATCGCAGAGTGGAGTGTTCTGTGAGGCACTGAAGGATGCCATCATAATCAGTTTGCCTCTGGCGAAGTGAGACTACATCATGATCAGAGAGACCGCTACATATTGTATGATCCATTGGGTTACTGTCATTTAACTAACTGGAGTTGGATAAAATGTGGATCTACAATAGATTTAATTCTGGGGGGAAAAGATGTTTGTATAGACATAGCTGTGTATATTAATGCTCAAGAAGCTGTTGTGTGCAGCTGGCCAGAGGTCAGGAGGCGGGGCTGAGGGAGGAGCTGGGGGCAGTACAGCGAGTGGAGGAGGAGTTACAGTCCAACATTGTTCTGCTGGAAGAACAGAACCAGAACCTGAGGGACCAGATCCATGAGATGAGAGGTTAGAGGTCATACAAATAACACATGTAGTTTGATACACACACACACACACACACACACACACACACACACACACACACACACACACACACACACACACACACACACACACACACACACACACACACACACACACACACACACACACACACACACACACACACACACACCAATTTTAATGGGGTTCTGCATCTGAATATATTTTTAGTAGTGAAGTAGAAACTAAAGGAATTAATTAATTAATTAATGGCATTCTCATCTTGCCTTGCCTGACTCCTAGATGCCAGAGCTGACACTCGGGAGGTGTCCCTGGATGAATCCTTGGCCCAGTTGGATGTGTCTCTGGAGCAGTCGGATGAGGAGGAGACCTTGGCCCAGCTGGATGTGTCGCTGGAGCAGTCGGAGGAGGAGGAGACCCTGGCCCAGTTGGATGTGTCTCTGGAGAAGTCGGAGGAGGAGGAGACCTTGGCCCAGTTGGATGTGTCTCTGGAGCAGTCGGAGGAGGAGGAGACCTTGGCCAAGCTGGATGTGTCTCTGGAGCAGTCGGAGGAGGAGGAGACCCTGGCCCAGCTGGATGTGTCGCTGGAGCAGTCGGAGGAGGAGGAGACCTTGGCCAAGCTGGATGTGTCTCTGGAGCAGTCGGAGGAGGAGGAGACCCTGGCCCAGCTGGATGTGTCGCTGGAGCAGTCGGAGGAGGAGGAGGAGACCCTGGCCCAGCTGGAGCGGACCCTGGCCCAGTTGGACGTGTCTCTGGAGCAGTCGGAGGAGGAGGAGCTGATTGTATCGTCACAGCAGAAGCAGCTATCATGGGGAGATGGAGATCAGGTTCTGGAGCAACTCCGTCACGCTCTGGACCGATTACAGCTGAAGGAGAGGGAGGTGAGGAAGGAGGGGTTCATAAACCCAGACCTCGTAGTGATTACAGCTGAAGGAGAGGGAGATGAGGAAGGAGGGGTTTCATAAACCCAGACCTCGTAGTGATTACAGCTGAAGGAGAGGGAGATGAGGAAGGAGGGTTTTCATAAACCCAGACCTCGTAGTGATTACAGCTGAAGGAGAGGGAGGTGAGGAAGGAGGGGTTCATAAACCCAGACCTCGTAGTGATTACAGCTGAAGGAGAGGGAGATGAGGAAGGAGGGGGTTCATAAACCCAGACCTCGTAGTGATTACAGGAGAATAATGTCAGTTATTACATGTTCATTGAAACGTTGCCAATAATTAGGAATGGAATTAACGGAGCTCCGCCCTCCTGAATTGGACCAATAAGTGGAACAGGAATATTTAATTCTCAGCTAAATGTAAAGATGTTTCAATTCAGTCCCCAAATTCTATTTCATACACAATGGTGGAGAAATATTTTTTATTTCATAGTGTCTGTGTGTGTGTGTGTGTGTGTGTGTGTGTGTGTGTGTGTGTGTGTGTGTGTGTGTGTGTGTGTGTGTGTGTGTGTGTGTGTGTGTGTGTGTGTGTGTGTGTGTGTGTGTGTGTGTGTGTGTGTGTGTGTGTGTGTGTGTGTGTGTGTGTGTGCAGTGTGAGGAGCTGCAGAACGATCTGGAAGCCGTGGAGGCAGAGTGCCAGTCGTGCCAGGTCCGTCTGACGCAGTGCAGGGACGAACTCCGACAGCTCAGCCACCGACGCAGCAGCAGGGTGTGTGTGTGTGTGTGTGTGTGTGTGTGTGTGTGTGTGTGTGTGTGTGTGTGTGTGTGTGTGTGTGTGTGCGTGTGCGTGTGCGTGTGTGTGTGTGTGTGTGTGTGTGTGTGTGTGCGTGTGCGTGTGCGTGCGCGTGTATGTGTGTGTGTGTGTGTGTGTGTGTGTGTGTGTGTGTGTGTGTGTGTGTGTGTGTGTGTGTGTGTGTGTGTGTGTGTAGCTCTCTCTGTTGTCCCCCCACCATAAACCCATGTAATGAAACACATCTCTGAAATATGCCCCTGGCGGTGCAGTTACATCCACTTTGAAGGAAATGTTGTTTTTTACTGCGCTTCAGTACAGGTTCACTTTTTAAAGACCAGAATTGTATGTACTTTTCCTTCTGTTTCTAGAAGCCCTGTGTCTCGTGGATATGGCTCTGTGTTCTACTACCACTGCTCCTGTCCATGGTGGCGGTGGCCATCTTGTGGGCGTGGCATCCTCCCTTCAAGGACCAAGTCAAGGACCTGTACTCAGCTGTAGAGGAACACATAGAGGACTATCTAATGCAGGCCGCCTCTCCACAACACGTTGGCTGCATCAGGCCTGTCTGACCACAGCACTAGCCTGAGTCCCACATCGGTTGGGGCTCTCTTGCCAACTCTAAGACATTGGACTTGACAAGACAGTACAAAGAGATCTGGGACTCAGGCTACCACAGCTCAGGTTTATGATTTATAGTTTGATTGAGTTTGTTTTGTGTATATTAGACATTTTTGTTAAGGTATTATGCATGTATTTTTTTAACAAAAAAATCTAGCAAAAACAATCCAAATGATAAAAGACAAAACAATCTATTAATTTAATTTATATTTATAACTCAGAACCTTTGTGTGCCTTTATAGATGAATTGAGAATGACAACTAAGAATTAAGTTGCTTTTGATTTTCAACTTTGAAGTAGTCTCTCTGCAGATGTAGTTTGATTGACTTTAACATGAATGTTTACAATGTTACACAAGACACAAACTTTGGGATACAAATAACAATTTACTGCCTATCAGTGGAGGCTGCTGAGAGGAGGACGGTTCATAGTAAAAGTCTGGAATGGAGTCAATGGAATGGAATCAACCCACATGGAAACCACATGTTTGATTCCATTCCATTGACTCCATTCCAGCCTTTACTATGAACCGTCCTCCTCTCAGCAGCCACCAATGCTGCATAAGCATCATTATGTAAAGATTGTTCAATATCTGTGTTTGAAATGATTATATTTGACTAATGCACCTCATATTTTAGTTGGACACAAAAAAATCGTGCAGATCATGAAAATCGTTAGATGAGTATCACAATAAGCATTCTGTTTTGTGTTATTTTGTTTGAGAAACAGAGACCGGGATTCAATCTGATCAGCTGTAGATCAGCGTTGTAGCGCGTTTGACATTTATAGGTCACTCCCGAGGTGACATATGCAGAGTTTACCGTGAATGCAGTGTGAGTGTGTAAACATTGCCTTTAAAAGGTGCAAGGCACGATCGGATCAGAACTCGGCCATAATGTTAATGATTGTGTTTACATTATTGTCACAAGTGCTGTCCATTTTTGTTGAAATCAACTGTAATAAAATGACTGTAGAAGGTCCAATGATTGTTCTGGAAGGGTGACTGTCCTGGAGAGGGGACTGTCCTGGAGGGGTGACTGTCCTGGAGGGGTGACTGTCCTGGAGGGGTGACTGTCCTGGAGGGGGGACTGTCTTGGAGGGGTGACTTTCCTGGAGGGGGACTGTCTTGGAGGGGTGACTGTCCTGGAGGGGGACTGTCTTGGAGGGGGGACTGTCCTGGAGGGGGGACTGTCTTGGAGGGGTGACTGTCCTGGAGGGGGGACTGTCCTGGAGGGGGAACTGTCCTGGAGGGGTGACTGTCCTGGAGGGATGACTGTCCTGGAGGGGGGACTGTCCTGGAGGGGGGACTGTCCTGGAGGAGTGACTGTCCTGGAGGAGTGACTGTCCTGGAGGGGTGACTGTCCTGGAGGAGTGACTGTCCTGGAGGGGTGACTGTCCTGGAGGGGTGACTGTCCTGGAGGGGTGACTGTCCTGGAGGGGTGACTGTCCTGGAGGAGTGACTGACCTGGAGGAGTGACTGTCCTGGAGGGGTGACTGCTTGTTCAGGTTCATATTCTGCTATATATTTGTCAAATTATCATTGAGTATGTGGGCTTGTAAATTGCCAAAGCTGTGTCAACACGCCTGATCCCATTTGATGACCTGCAGCAGGCTATGTTTAAAGATAACGGATTTATGAAACAATGACACTCACTGAAATGGTTTGAATTTCACCAACTGCTAAATGAGCAGACACGGAAGGTAGCAATTATACTTCCGGAAAATGGGTCCACGAAAACAGAGGTTTAAGCAGGGATTTCACAGTTTCTTCTTCCAATACACCTATGGTTAAAGAACGAGAGGGTATGTACAACTGCATTCAGCCTGCAGGGCTGGCCATGTCCTTCTGGGGCCCTAGCCTTCTGGGGCCCTATCCTTCTGGGGCCCTATCCTTCTGGGGCCCTAGCCTTCTGGGGCCCTATCCATCTGGGGCCCTATCCTTATGGGGCCCTATCCTTCTGGGGCCTTATCCATCTGGGGCCTTATCCTTCTGGGGCCCTAGATTCTGTTTTTCCCTCTCTAGATTCTGATTTCCCCTCTCTAGATTCTGTTTTCCCCTCCCTAGATTCTGTTTTCTCCTTCTCTAGATTCTGTTTTTCCCTCTCGAGATTCTGATTTCCCCTCTCTAGATTCTAATTTCCCCTCTCTAGATTCTGTTTTTCCCTCTCTAGATTCTGTTTTCCCCTCCCTAGATTCTGTTTTCTCCTTCTCTAGATTCTGTTTTTCCCTCTCTAGATTCTGTTTTTCCCTCTCGAGATTCTGATTTCCCCTCCCTAGATTCTGATTTCCCCTCTCTAGATTCTGTTTTTCCCTCTCTAGATTCTGTTTTTCCCTCTCTAAATTCTGTTTTTCCCTCTCTAGATTCTGATTTCCCCTCTCTAGATTCTGTTTTTCCCTCTCTAGATTCTGTTTTTTCCCTCTCTAGATTCTGTTTTTCCCTCTCTAGATTCTGTTTTTTCCCTCTCTAGATTCTGTTTTTCCCTCTCTAGATTCTGTTTTTCCCTCTCTAGATTCTGGCTTGCTGTGACCTGTGTGTGATTCAGGAGGTTTGAGACTCTAAAGGGGAAGCCATCAAATCAAATGATATTGGTCACATCATACTGTATATTTAGCAGCTGTTATTGCAGGTGTAGTGAAATACTTGTGTTCCAAGCACCAACAGTGCTGTAGTATCTAACAATTCACAACAATACACACAACTAAAACCAAACGAATGGAATTAAGAAAGACAAAGACACACTGTGCTTACCTCTTCCTCATCAATATGTTGTCTCCTCTTCTCCTGAACCTCATCAATATGTTGTCTCCTCTTCTCCTAAACCACATCAATATGTTGTCTCCTACCTCTTCCTCATCAATATGTTGTCTCCTCTTCTCCTAAACCTCATCAATATGTTGTCTCCTCTTCTCCTGAACCTCATCAATATGTTGTCTCCTCTTCTCCTAAACCTACCTCTTCCTCATCAATATGTTGTCTCCTCTTCTCCTGAACCTCATCAATATGTTGTCTCCTCTTCTCCTGAACCTACCTCTTCCTCATCAATATGTTGTCTCCTCTTCTCCTGAACCTCATCAATATGTTGTCTCCTCTTCTCCTGAACCTCATCAATATGTTGTCTCCTCTTCTCCTGAACCTCATCAATATGTTGTCTCCTCTTCTCCTAAACCTACCTCTTCCTCATCAATATGTTGTCTCCTCTTCTCCTGAACCTCATCAATATGTTGTCTCCTCTTCTCCTGAACCTCATCAATATGTTGTCTCCTCTTCTCCTGAACCTCCTCAATATGTTGTCTCCTCTTCTCCTGAACCTCATCAATATGTTGTCTCCTCTTCTCCTGAACCTCATCAATATGTTGTCTCCTCTTCTCCTGAACCTCATCAATATGTTGTCTCCTCTTCTCCTGAACCTCCTCAATATGTTGTCTCCTCTTCTCCTGAACCTCATCAATATGTTGTCTCCTCTTCTCCTGAACCTCCTCAATATGTTGTCTCCTCTTCTCCTGAACCTCCTCAATATGTTGTCTCCTCTTCTCCTAAACCTATCTCTTCCTCATCAATATGTTGTCTCCTCTTCTCCTGAACCTCATCAATATGTTGTCTCCTCTTCTCCTGAACCTCCTCAATATGTTGTCTCCTCTTCTCCTAAACCTATCTCTTCCTCATCAATATGTTGTCTCCTCTTCTCCTGAACCTCATCAATATGTTGTCTCCTCTTTCTCTCCTCATCAATATGTTGTCTCCTCTTCTCCTGAACCTCATCAATATGTTGTCTCCTCTTCTCCTGAACCTCATCAATATGTTGTCTCCTCTTCTCCTGAACCTCATCAATATGTTGTCTCCTCTTCTCCTGAACCTCATCAATATGTTGTCTCCTCTTCTCCTGAACCTCATCAATATGTTGTCTCTCTCTTCTCCTATGTTGTCTCCTCTTCTCCTGAACCTCATCAATATGTTGTCTCCTCTTCTCCTGAACCTATCTCTTCCTCATCAATATGTTGTCTCCTCTTCTCCTGAACCTCATCAATATGTTGTCTCCTCTTCTCCTGAACCTCATCAATATGTTGTCTCCTCTTCTCCTGAACCTCATCAATATGTTGTCTCCTCTTCTCCTGAACCTCATCAATATGTTGTCTCCTCTTCTCTGAACCTCATCAATATGTTGTCTCCTCTTCTCCTGAACCTCATCAATATGTTGTCTCCTCTTCTCCTGAACCTCATCAATATGTTTCTCCTCTTCTCTAAACCTCATCTTCTCTTCTCCTGAACCTCATCAATATGTTGTCTCCTCTTCTCCTCATCAAACCTCATCAATATGTTGTCTCCTCTTCTCCTGAACCTCATCAATATGTTGTCTCCTCTTCTCCTAAACCTCATCAATATGTTGTCTCCTCTTCTCCTGAACCTCATCAATATGTTGTCTCCTCTTCTCCTAAACCTATCTCTTCCTCATCAATATGTTGTCTCCTCTTCTCCTGAACCTCATCAATATGTTGTCTCCTCTTCTCCTGAACCTCATCAATATGTTGTCTCCTCTTCTCCTGAACCTCATCAATATGTTGTCTCCTCTTCTCCTGAACCTCATCAATATGTTGTCTCCTCTTCTCCTGAACCTCATCAATATGTTGTCTCCTCTTCTCCTGAACCTCATCAATATGTTGTCTCCTCTTCTCCTGAACCTCATCAATATGTTGTCTCCTCTTCTCCTGAACCTCATCAATATGTTGTCTCCTCTTCTCCTGAACCTCATCAATATGTTGTCTGAACCTCATCAATATGTTGTTCTCTGAACCTCTGAACCTCATCAATATGTTGTCTCATCTCTTCTCCTGAACCTCATCAATATGTTGTCTCCTCTTCTCCTGAACCTCATCAATATGTTGTCTCCTCTTCTCCTGAACCTCATCAATATGTTGTCTCCTCTTCTCCTAAACCTCATCAATATGTTGTCTCCTCTTCTCCTGAACCTCATCAATATGTTGTCTCCTCTTTCTCCTCAAAACCTCATCAATATGTTGTCTCCTCTTCTCCTGAATCTCTTCCTCATCAATATGTTGTCTCCTCTTCTCCTGAACCTCATCAATATGTTGTCTCCTCTTCTCCTAAACCTCATCAATATGTTGTCTCCTCTTCTCCTGAACCTCATCAATATGTTGTCTCCTCTTCTCCTAAACCTCATCAATATGTTGTCTCCTCTTCTCCTGAACCTCATCAATATGTTGTCTCCTCTTCTCCTAAACCTCATCAATATGTTGTCTCTCCTCCTGAACCTCATCAATATGTTGTCTCCTCTTCTCCTGAACCTCATCAATATGTTGTCTCCTCTTCTCCTAAACCTCATCAATATGTTGTCTCCTCTTCTCCTGAACCTCATCAATATGTTGTCTCCTCTTCTCCTGAACCTCATCAATATGTTGTCTCCTCTTCTCCTAAACCTCATCAATATGTCTTCTTCTCCTCTCATCAATATGTTGTCTCCTCCTGAACCTCATCAATATGTTGTCTCCTCTTCTCCTAAACCTCATCAATATGTTGTCTCCTCTTCTCCTGAACCTCATCAATATGTTGTCTCCTCTTCTCCTGAACCTCATCAATATGTTGTCTCCTCATCAATATGTTTCTCCTCTTCTCCTGAACCTATCTCTTCCTCATCAATATGTTGTCTCCTCTTCTCCTGAACCTCATCAATATGTTGTCTCCTCTTCTCCTGAACCTCATCAAACCTCATCAATATGTTGTCTCCTCTTCTCCTGAACCTCATCAATATGTTGTCTCCTCTTCTCCTGAACCTCATCAATATGTTGTCTCCTCTTCTCCTGAACCTATCTCTTCCTCATCAATATGTTGTCTCCTCTTCTCCTGAACCTCATCAATATGTTGTCTCCTCTTCTCCTGAACCTCATCAATATGTTGTCTCCTCTTCTCCTGAACCTCATCAATATGTTGTCTCCTCTTCTCCTAAACCTCATCAATATGTTGTCTCCTCTTCTCCTGAACCTCATCAATATGTTGTCTCTCTTCTCCTAAACCTCATCAATATGTTGTCTCCTCTTCTCCTGAACCTCATCAATATGTTGTCTCCTCTTCTATGAACCTCATCAATATGTTGTCTCCTCTTCTCCTGAACATCTATCTTCTCCTCATCAATATGTTGTCTCCTCTTCTCCTGAACCTCATCAATATGTTGTCTCCTCTTCTCCTGAACCTCATCAATATGTTGTCTCCTCTTCTCCTGAAATCTCTTCCTCATCAATATGTTGTCTCCTCTTCTCCTGAACCTCATCAATATGTTGTCTCCTCTTCTCCTCTCATCAATATGTTGTCTCTCTTCTCCTGAACCTCATCAATATGTTGTCTCCTCTTCTCCTAAACCTCATCAATATGTTGTCTCCTCTTCTCCTGAACCTCATCAATACGTTGTCTCCTCTTCTCCTAAACCTCATCAATATGTTGTCTCCTCTTCTCCTGAACCTCATCAATACGTTGTCTCCTCTTCTCCTAAACCTCATCAATATGTTGTCTCCTCTTCTCCTGAACCTCATCATGTTGTCTCCTCTTCTCCTGAACCTCATCAATATGTTGTCTCCTCTCTCTCATCAATATGTTGTCTCCTCTTCTCCTGAACCTCATCAATATGTTGTCTCCTCTTCTCCTAAACCTCATCAATATGTTGTCTCCTCTTCTCCTGAACCTCATCAATATGTTGTCTCCTCTTCTCCTGAACCTCATCAATATGTTGTCTCCTCTTCTCCTAAACCTCATCAATACGTTGTCTCCTCTTCTCCTGAACCTCATCAATATGTTGTCTCCTCTTCTCCTAAACCTCATCAATACGTTGTCTCCTCTTCTCCTGAACCTCATCAATACGTTGTCTCCTCTTCTCCTAAACCTCGTCAATATGTTGTCTCCTCTTCTCCTGAACCTCATCAATATGTTGTCTCCTCTTCTCCTGAACCTCATCAATATGTTGTCTCCTCTTCTCCTAAACCTCATCAATATGTTGTCTCCTCTTCTCCTGAACCTCATCAATATGTTGTCTCCTCTTATCCTAAACCTCATCAATATGTTGTCTCCTCTTCTCCTGAACCTCCTCAATATGTTGTCTCCTCTTATCCTAAACCTCATCAATATGTTGTCTCCTCTTCTCCTAAACCTATCTCTTCCTCATCAATATGTTGTCTCCTCTTCTCCTAAACCTCATCAATATGTTGTCTCCTCTTCTCCTGAACCTCATCAATATGTTGTCTCCTCTTCTCCTGAACCTCATCAATATGTTGTCTCCTCTTCTCCTGAACCTCATCAATATGTTGTCTCCTCTTCTCCTGAACCTCATCAATATGTTGTCTCCTCTTATCCTAAACCTCATCAATATGTTGTCTCCTCTTCTCCTGAACCTCGTCAATATGTTGTCTCCTCTTCTCCTGAACCTCATCAATATGTTGTCTCCTCTTCTCCTGAACCGCGTCAATATGTTGTCTCCTCTTCTCCTGAACCTCGTCAATATGTTGTCTCCTCTTCTCCTAAACCTATCTCTTCCTCATCAATATGTTGTCTCCTCTTCTCCTGAACCTCATCAATATGTTGTCTCCTCTTCTTCTGAACCTCATCAATATGTTGTCTCCTCTTCTTCTGAACCTCATCAATATGTTGTCTCCTCTTCTCCTGAACCTCATCAATATGTTGTCTCCTCTTCTTCTGAACCTCATCAATATGTTGAGTCTCCTCTTCTTCTGAACCCATCTCTTCCTCATCAATATATTGAGTCTCCTCTTCGTCATCGTATATCTCCACTGAGATATGGTCAGATACAGTTTCAGTTTCTCCACCAGGCTCTCCCTCTTCCTGTCCTACATCTTCCTCTTCCTCTCTCAGCACCGGTAACGTTCCAAGAGACATGTCTGGCTTTGCTTCGTCAAAAATGCACAAAGTGTAACTCTCCTTCAGGGAAAGATGGGAGGGATGAGTCTGCAACAACAACATCACAGACAGAAAAAATATCACATGAGATGGAGTCTGATAAAATATATTATTTCAGTCAGCACAAAGACATTATATGTATTGGATATCAGCAGACTGACGTCTATTTTGGATTGATCCCTGATGACATATTATACAAGAATGGAGATGGTTTATATGTTCACCAGTAAGTTATATGTAGCTAGGGCCTAGACAGTTGATGGATATGTAGCTAGGGCCTAGACAGTTGATGGATATGTAGCTAGGGCCTAGACAGTTGATGGATATGTAGCTAGGGCCTAGACAGTTGATGGATATGTAGCTAGGGCCTAGACAGTTGATGGATATGTAGGTAGGGCCTAGACAGTTGATGGATATGTAGGTAGGGCCTAGACAGTTGATGGATATGTAGCTAGGGCCTAGACAGTTGATGGATATGTAGCTAGGGCCTAGACAGTTGATGGATATGTAGCTAGGGCCTAGACAGTTGATGGATATGTAGCTAGGGCCTAGACAGTTGATGGATATGTAGCTAGGGCCTAGACAGTTGATGGATATGTAGCTAGGGCCTAGACAGTTGATGGATATGTAGCTAGGGCCTAGACAGTTGATGGATATGTAGCTAGGGCCTAGACAGTTGATGGATATGTAGCTAGGGCCTAGACAGTTGATGGATATGTAGCTAGGGCCTAGACAGTTGATGGATATGTAGCTAGGGCCTAGACAGTTGATGGATATGTAGGTAGGGCCTAGACAGTTGATGGATATGTAGGTAGGGCCTAGACAGTTGATGGATATGTAGCTAGGGCCTAGACAGTTGATGGATATGTGATGGTAGGGCCTAGACAGTTGATGGATATATAGCTAGGGCCTAGACAGTTGATGGATATGTAGGTAGGGCCTAGACAGTTGATGGATATGTAGGTAGGGCCTAGACAGTTGATGGATATGTAGGTAGGGCCTAGACAGTTGATGGATATGTAGCTAGGGCCTAGACAGTTGATGGATATGTAGGTAGGGCCTAGACAGTTGATGGATATGTAGGTAGGGCCTAGACAGTTGATGGATATGTAGGTAGGGCCTAGACAGTTGATGGATATGTAGGTAGGGCCTAGACAGTTGATGGATATGTAGCTAGGGCCTAGACAGTTGATGGATATGTAGGTAGGGCCTAGACAGTTGATGGATATGTAGCTAGGGCCTAGACAGTTGATGGATATGTAGCTAGGGCCTAGACAGTTGATGGATATGTAGGTAGGGCCTAGACAGTTGATGGATATGTAGCTAGGGCCTAGACAGTTGATGGATATGTAGGTAGGGCCTAGACAGTTGATGGATATGTAGCTAGGGCCTAGACAGTTGATGGATATGTAGCTAGGGCCTAGACAGTTGATGGATATGTAGCTAGGGCCTAGACAGTTGATGGATATGTAGGTAGGGCCTAGACAGTTGATGGATATGTAGCTAGGGCCTAGACAGTTGATGGATATGTAGCTAGGGCCTAGACAGTTGATGGATATGTAGCTAGGGCCTAGACAGTTGATGGATATGTAGGTAGGGCCTAGACAGTTGATGGATATGTAGCTAGGGCCTAGACAGTTGATGGATATGTAGCTAGGGCCTAGACAGTTGATGGATATGTAGCTAGGGCCTAGACAGTTGATGGATATGTAGGTAGGGCCTAGACAGTTGATGGATATGTAGCTAGGGCCTAGACAGTTGATGGATATGTAGGTAGGGCCTAGACAGTTGATGTATATATAGGTAGGGCCTAGACAGTTGATGGATATGTAGCTAGGGCCTAGACAGTTGATGGATATGTAGGTAGGGCCTAGACAGTTGATGGATATGTAGCTAGGGCCTAGACAGTTGATGCATATGTAGGTAGGGCCTAGACAGTTGATGGATATGTAGCTAGGGCCTAGACAGTTGATGGATATGTAGCTAGGGCCTAGACAGTTGATGGATATGAAGGTAGGGCCTAGACAGTTGATGGATATGTAGCTAGGGCCTAGACAGTTGATGGATATGTAGGTAGGGCCTAGACAGTTGATGGATATGTAGCTAGGGCCTAGACAGTTGATGGATATGTAGCTAGGGCCTAGACAGTTGATGGATATGTAGCTAGGGCCTAGACAATTGATGGATATGTAGGTAGGGCCTAGACAGTTGATGGATATGTAGCTAGGGCCTAGACAGTTGATGGATATGTAGCTAGGGCCTAGACAGTTGATGGATATGTAGCTAGGGCCTAGACAGTTGATGGATATGTAGCTAGGGCCTAGACAGTTGATGGATATGTAGGTAGGGCCTAGACAGTTGATGGATATGTAGGTAGGGCCTAGACAGTTGATGGATATGTAGCTAGGGCCTAGACAGTTGATGGATATGTAGCTAGGGCCTAGACAGTTGATGCATATGTAGGTAGGGCCTAGACAGTTGATGGATATGTAGGTAGGGCCTAGACAGTTGATGCACCTTCATTTGCCAGAGACAGACAGAGACAGATAGACAGGGTGGAAATGGTAGCCTACATCTCTAAGGGATGGAGGTAGGGCTGGGGCTTGTGTTCTACATCTGAAAGTAAAACCACAGCACGGCTGACATGTTGAATCTACGGTGAGTACATCGACATAAACACCTTCTTCTTATGTGTGACTTTTTTTTATGACAAAGCAAATGCTTTTAACATACTGTGATTTTCTGCCATGTTAATTAACATATGAGTTTAAACTATTTTGTCGTTCTCTTTGTGTGCTGTCTGTCTGTCACTACTTGTCAATGTGTTTTGTTCTATTTCTGTATCCCCATTTTGACAGGAAGCTTCATGATGCAATAACAGATGTAAAACTAAACTCACTCTCTTCCTGTCAGAAATCAGAAGAGCTTAAATAGGAAATGAAATGCTGTCAAACATGAAATCATGACATGTCTCTTGCCTGCTTGTCTCTTGGTAAAACTGAAAAACTAAATGCACAAAAAATGCAATGACATATATAGTTTGAATGTACCTATCCTATTCTACCTAGAAGATAGTGGTCCTTCTGTAGCTCAGTTGGTAGAGCATGGCGCTTGTAACGCCAGGGTAGTGGGTTCGATCCCCGGGACCACCCATACATAGAATGTATGCACACATGACTGTAAGTCGCTTTGGATAAAAGCGTCTGCTAAATAGCATATATTATTATTATTATTATTATTAGAACAAAACTTTGCTGATTTGTTAGCGGATTCATTTTCAGGTAAGCGTTATGCAGGTTGTAGTTAGAACACTGCACCTTCACTGACATTTAGTGCAGTTACTTCCTGAAAGTTACTTCCTGAAAGTTACTTCCTGAAAGTTACTTCCTGAAAGTGTTTGTTTTTGTTTTACTGTCTTTGTTATTATTTTCCATCTCATGTGATATTTTTCTGTCTGTGATGTTGTTGTTGCAGACTCATCCCTCCCATCTTTCCCTGAAGGAGAGTTACACTTTGTGTCTCTCTATTTTTTACGAAGCAAAGCCAGACATGTCTCCTGGAACGTTACCGGTGCTGAGAGAGGAAGAGGAAGATGTAGGACAGGAAGAGATAGAGGGAGAGCCTGGTGGAGAACTCAACATATTGATGAGGAAGAGATAGGTTCAGGACATGAGGATACTCAACCTGTTGATGAGGAAGAGGCAGAGATGATGGACTCGGGAGAAGAAGAGGACACAGGAATAAAGAACCTTGGCTCGCCAGGGGGTTGGTCTGTGGTTGTTCACTATGATGAAGAAAGCTGGGATGGTGCACTCCAGGACATAGAGAAGATTGTAACCACAGGACAACCTTTTGCCGAACAAGACAGTGAAAACCATGAAGTCAGAAACGCAGAGCAAGGTGCTTTCGAGAACAGTGATGTGAGGTGTTTTGTGGGCGTCACTGAAGACGTCACCATGGAGATCACAGCAGATATATGTGAAGAAGAGGAAAGACAGACGGATGAAGAAAACCAAGAGGAATCATCTGATTCAGACCTGGAGGTTCTGACTAGCTCCATCACCAAAAAACTGAGAAAAGAGGGAAATAAAGTAGCGAACTTCCTCTCCCAGCAGACTGCTCCTCGGGAGAATGAAGAGGAAGATGAGCAAGAAGAAGATGGAGCTCCAGAGGTTGTTTATGATTGGCCAGATCCTGCAGCAACACAGAATGTGCAAGCTCTTATGGTCAACGCCTTTGTGGAACACTCGCTTCAGAAGAAAATGAAGGAGTTCCAATTGGACGACCACCAGATTACCCCTCTGTCTGCTCTCCGTGTAAATACAGAAAGGATGGAGGAAAACTGTCTCGTCCCTTGGAGGGTATCTGGAATACAGAGGAGAAAGTAGACGTCATGGAAGAGGCAACAGCCTCTAATCTCTCCACGCGTAGAAGGTGAGCAAGATTTAGCAGATTGTGCGATGTTCAATACCAATATAGACACTAGCATGAGGAAGTGTATTGAATCCCATCTTGAACCTCAGAGTGACAGCAATAGTTCCAGTGGCTGTTCTAGTGAGGATGTGGAGGAACAGCAGAAGTATAAGTGTAACAGAATAACTTTACGTCCGTCCCCTCGCCCATACCCGGGCGCGAACCAGGGACCTTCTGCACACATCGACAACAGTCACCCACAAAGCATCGTTACCCATCGCTCCACAAAAGCCGCGGCCCTTGCAGAGCAAAGGGGAACTACTACTTCAAGGTCTCAGAGCAAGTGACGTAACCGATTGAAACGCTATTTAGCGCGCACCGCTAACTAAGCTAGCCGTTTCACATCCGTTACATAAGGAAGAACACCAAGCGCTGCCAAGATACCAGGGTCTTCCACGGAGAGAGCGGGGGTCTGAGGATTCTCCTCTTCAAGTTCAGTGGGGAGGTGGAGAGGAGGAACAACAGAAGTATAAGGAAGAACACCAAGCGCTGCCAAGATACCAGGGTCTTCCTCGGAGAGACCGGGGGTCTGAGGATTCTCCTCTTCAAGTTCAGTGGGGAGGTGGAGAGGAGGAACAACAGAAGTATAAGGAAGAAAACAAAGCACTGCCAAGATACCAGGGTCTTCCTCGGAGAGAGCGGGGGTCTGAGGATTCTCCTCTTCAAGTTCAGTGGGGAGGTGGAGAGGAGGAACAACAGAAGTATAAGGAAGAACACCAAGCGCTGCCAAGATACCAAGGTCTTCCTCGGAGAGAGCGGGGGTCTGAGGATTCTACCAGGGTCTTTCAAGTTCAGTCAGGGGAGGTGGAGAGGAGGAACAACAGAAGTATAAGGAAGAACACCAAGCGCTGCCAAGATACCAAGGTCTTCCTCGGAGAGAGCGGGGGTCTGAGGATTCTCCTCTTCAAGTTCAGTGGGGAGGTGGAGAGGAGGAACAACAGAAGTATAAGGAAGAACACCAAGCGCTGCCAAGATACCAGGGTCTTCCTCGGAGAGAGCGGGGGTCTGAGGATTCTCCTCTTCAAGTTCAGTGGGGAGGTGGAGAGGAGGAACAACAGAAGTATAAGGAAGAACACCAAGCGCTGCCAAGATACCAGGGTCTTCCTCGGAGAGAGCGGGGGTCTGAGGATTCTCCTCTTCAAGTTCAGTGGGGAGGTGGAGAGGAGAACGGCTCCAAGCAGAGCGTTGCTGCTGACCTGCATCTTTCAGAAACCATCTCCGATGTCTCCACTTTTACCCTTCACAGTGAGGCCAGACGAGGTAGAGCAGCTATAACTATATCCAGAGGTAGAGCAGCTATAACTATATCCAGAGGTAGAGCAGCTATAACTATATCCAGAGGTAGAGCAGCTATAACTATATCCAGAGGTAGAGCAGCTATAACTATATCCAGAGGTAGAGCAGCTATAACTATATCCAGAGGTAGGGCAGCTATAACTATATCCAGAGGTAGAGCAGCTATAACTATATCCAGAGGTAGAGCAGCTATAACTATATCCAGAGGTAGAGCAGCTATAACTATATCCAGAGGTAGAGCAGCTATAACTATATCCAGAGGTAGAGCAGCTATAACTATATCCAGAGGTAGAGCAGCTATAACTATATCCAGAGGTAGAGCAGCTATAACTATATCCAGAGGTAGAGCAGCTATAACTATATCCAGAGGTAGAGCAGCTATAACTATATCCAGAGGTAGAGCAGCTATAACTATATCCAGAGGTAGAGCAGCTATAACTATATCCAGAGGTAGAGCAGCTATAACTATATCCAGAGGTAGAGCAGCTATAACTATATCCAGAGGTACCGGCAACATGTCACCATCTGGCTCTGAAGAAAGTTTGCCCGGAGCGTTTTGGACATCGGAGGCTGAACAAAGAGAGGATAAACGGGAGACTTGGCTTTGGGGTGAGGCTGGGCCAGGCGCTTTAGAAGAGGAAAATCTTTGCAAAGTTCAACTGGAACTAGCAGGAAGGTTGAAGAGCCACATTCACACTGATATAAGCTGGGACACAGGGAAAAAATAATGTGGAATGTGGTGGTTTAATTCAAGATTACCAATATGACGCGTCTGGAATCACAGAGAGTGGAGAACTTGCAGACGAAGAGGATGACGAAGAGAATAATAGGAGTTGGGAACAAGAGAAAGAGAGAATCAAGGCATTCTACAAGTTTTATAATGATGAAGAGGAAGAGGGGGAGAATGCCACTGGAACAGAATGTGATTTTTCAGGGAGGAAGAGTTCAGTTCAGTTCTGCATGGATCCCCTGCCTCAAGTCATTGAATACACAGACAGGTAAGTGAAATAACAAACATTAAAAAATAGTTACGACAACCGCCAACCAGGAAATGCCTATTTCTACTTGAACAAGACATGTCACTGTGGTATAGATGAGTGAAATGATTTACTATGTCACTGTCACTGTGGTATAGATGAGTGAAATGATTTACTATGTCACTGTCACTGTGGTATAGATGAGTGAAATGATTTACTATGTCACTGTCACTGTGGTATAGATGAGTGAAATGATTTACTATGTCACTGTCACTGTGGTATAGATGAGTGAAATGATTTACTATGTCACTGTCACTGTGGTATAGATGAGTGAAATGATTTACTATGTCACTGTCACTGTGGTATAGATGAGTGAAATGATTTACTATGTCACTGTCACTGTGGTATAGATGAGTGAAATGATTTACTATGTCACTGTCACTGTGGTATAGATGAGTGAAATGATTTACTATGTCACTGTCACTGTGGTATAGATGAGTGAAATGATTTACTATGTCACTGTCACTGTGGTATAGATGAGTGAAATGATTTACTATGTCACTGTCACTGTGGTATAGATGAGTGAAATGATTTACTATGTCACTGTCACTGTGGTATAGATGAGTGAAATGATTTACTATGTCACTGTCACTGTGGTATAGATGAGTGAAATGATTTACTATGTCACTGTCACTGTGGTATAGATGAGTGAAATGATTTACTATGTCACTGTCACTGTGGTATAGATGAGTGAAATGATTTACTATGTCACTGTCACTGTGGTATAGATGAGTGAAATGATTTACTATGTCACTGTCACTGTGGTATAGATGAGTGAAATGATTTACTATGTCACTGTCACTGTGGTATAGATGAGTGAAATGATTTACTATGTCACTGTCACTGTGGTATAGATGAGTGAAATGATTTACTATGTCACTGTCACTGTGGTATAGATGAGTGAAATGATTTACTATGTCACTGTCACTGTGGTATAGATGAGTGAAATGATTTACTATGTCACTGTCACTGTGGTATAGATGAGTGAAATGATTTACTATGTCACTGTCACTGTGGTATAGATGAGTGAAATGTGGTATAGATGAGTGAAATGATTTACTATGTCACTGTCACTGTGGTATAGATGAGTGAAATGATTTACTATGTCACTGTCACTGTGGTATAGATGAGTGAAATGATTTACTATGTCACTGTCACTGTGGTATAGATGAGTGAAATGATTTACTATGTCACTGTCACTGTGGTATAGATGAGTGAAATGATTTACTATGTCACTGTCACTGTGGTATAGATGAGTGAAATGATTTACTATGTCACTGTCACTGTGGTATAGATGAGTGAAATGATTTACTATGTCACTGTCACTGTGGTATAGATGAGTGAAATGATTTACTATGTCACTGTCACTGTGGTATAGATGAGTGAAATGATTTACTATGTCACTGTCACTGTGGTATAGATGAGTGAAATGATTTAGTGAAATGATTTATGTCACTGTCACTGTGGTATAGATGAGTGAAATGATTTACTATGTCACTGTCACTATGTCACTGGTGGTATAGATGAGTGAAATGATTTACTATGTCACTGTCACTGTGGTATAGATGAGTGAAATGATTTACTATGTCACTGTCACTGTGGTATAGATGAGTGAAATGATTTACTATGTCACTGTCACTGTGGTATAGATGAGTGAAATGATTTACTATGTCACTGTCACTGTGGTATAGATGAGTGAAATGATTTACTATGTCACTGTCACTGTGGTATAGATGAGTGAAATGATTTACTATGTCACTGTCACTGTGGTATAGATGAGTGAAATGATTTACTATGTCACTGTCACTGTGGTATAGATGAGTGAAATGATTTACTATGTCACTGTCACTGTGGTATAGATGAGTGAAATGATTTACTATGTCACTGTCACTGTGGTATAGATGAGTGAAATGATTTACTATGTCACTGTCACTGTGGTATAGATGAGTGAAATGATTTACTATGTCACTGTCACTGTGGTATAGATGAGTGAAATGATTTACTATGTCACTGTCACTGTGGTATAGATGAGTGAAATGATTTACTATGTCACTGTCACTGTGGTATAGATGAGTGAAATGATTTACTATGTCACTGTCACTGTGGTATAGATGAGTGAAATGATTTACTATGTCACTGTCACTGTGGTATAGATGAGTGAAATGATTTACTATGTCACTGTCACTGTGGTATAGATGAGTGAAATGATTTACTATGTCACTGTCACTGTGGTATAGATGAGTGAAATGATTTACTATGTCACTGTCACTGTGGTATAGATGAGTGAAATGATTTACTATGTCACTGTCACTGTGGTATAGATGAGTGAAATGATTTACTATGTCACTGTCACTGTGGTATAGATGAGTGAAATGATTTACTATGTCACTGTCACTGTGGTATAGATGAGTGAAATGATTTACTATGTCACTGTCACTGTGGTATAGATGAGTGAAATGATTTACTATGTCACTGTCACTGTGGTATAGATGAGTGAAATGATTTACTATGTCACTGTCACTGTGGTATAGATGAGTGAAATGATTTACTATGTCACTGTCACTGTGGTATAGATGAGTGAAATGATTTACTATGTCACTGTCACTGTGGTATAGATGAGTGAAATGATTTACTATGTCACTGTCACTGTGGTATAGATGAGTGAAATGATTTACTATGTCACTGTCACTGTGGTATAGATGAGTGAAATGATTTACTATGTCACTGTCACTGTGGTATAGATGAGTGAAATGATTTACTATGTCACTGTCACTGTGGTATAGATGAGTGAAATGATTTACTATGTCACTGTCACTGTGGTATAGATGAGTGAAATGATTTACTATGTCACTGTCACTGTGGTATAGATGAGTGAAATGATTTACTATGTCACTGTCACTGTGGTATAGATGAGTGAAATGATTTACTATGTCACTGTCACTGTGGTATAGATGAGTGAAATGATTTACTATGTCACTGTCACTGTGGTATAGATGAGTGAAATGATTTACTATGTCACTGTCACTGTGGTATAGATGAGTGAAATGATTTACCATGTCACTGTCACTGTGGTATAGATGAGTGAAATGAGTTACCATGTCACTGTCACTGTGGTATAGATGAGTGAAATGAGTTACCATGTCAAATCAAATCAAATCAAATTTATTTATATAGCCCTTCGTACATCAGCTGATATCTCAAAGTGCTGTACAGAAACCCAGCCTAAAACCCCAAACAGCAAACAATGCAGGTGTAAAAGCACGGTGGCTAGGAAAAACTCCCTAGAAAGGCCAAAACCTAGGAAGAAACCTAGAGAGGAACCGGGCTATGTGGGGTGGCCAGTCCTCTTCTGGCTGTGCCGGGTAGAGATTATAACAGAACATGACCAAGATGTTCAAATGTTCATAAATGACCAGCATGGTCAAATAATAATAAGGCAGAACAGTTGAAACTGGAGCAGCAGCACAGTCAGGTGGACTGGGGACAGCAAGGAGCCATCATGTCAGGTAGTCCTGGGGCACGGTCCTAGGGCTCAGGTCCTCCGAGAGAGAGAAAGAAAGAGAGAATTAGAGAGAGCATATGTGGGGTGGCCAGTCCTCTTCTGGCTGTGCCGGGTGGAGATTATAACAGAACGTGGCCAAGATGTTCAAATGTTCATAAATGACCAGCATGGTTGAATAATAGTAAGGCAGAACAGTTGAAACTGGAGCAGGAGCATGGCCAGGTGGACTGGGGACAGCAAGGAGTCCTCATGTCAGGTAGTCCTGGGACATGGTCCTAGGGCCCAGGCCAGTTGAAACTGGAGCAGCAGCATGGCCAGGTGGACTGGGGACAGCAAGGAGTCATCATGTCAGGTAGTCCTGGGGCATGGTTCTAGGGCTCAGGTCCTCCGAGAGAGAGAAAGAAAGAGAGAAGGAGAGAATTAGAGAACGCACACTTAGATTTACACAGGACACCGAATAGGACAGGAGAAGTACTCCAGATAAACAAACTGACCCTAGCCCCCCGACACATAAACTACTGCAGCATAAATACTGTCACTGTCACTGTGGTATAGATGAGTGAAATGAGTTACCATGTCACTGTCACTGTGGTATAGATGAGTGAAATGAGTTACCATGTCACTGTCTGTCTACTACGTTCTCAGCAGCAGTGATGTTGATTTGGTCGACAACTTATCTGATGGAGACGAGGACCTGGATTCTACAGAAAGACTTGAAGTGAGCACACACACACACACAAGCCCAAACACACACACACACACACACACACACACACACACACACACACACACACACACACACACACACACACACACACACACACACACACACACACACACACACACACACACACACACACACACACACACAAGCCCAAACACACACACACACACACACACACACTCTCTCTCTCTCTCTCTCTCTCTCTCTCTCTCTCTCTCTCTCTCTCTCTCTCTCTCTCTCTCTCTCTCTCTCTGTCTCTCTCTCTTTGTCTCTCTCTCTCTCTTTGTCTCTTTGTCTCTTTCCTTTAGCCAGCACACTTTACCAGCATATGACGATGTTGTGACTATTTCAGGAGCAGAGTGAGCCTGAGAGACAGAGAATGAGTTTACCAGACACTCGGGAGCCACATGGAGAACTACAAGATCTCAGCAAAATGCCTCAGACCCACATCAAGAGAGACCAGGTAAGTCTTTAACCCACAACTTGCTATAAAAAAGGTGCTTCATTGATTGATTCATTGCTCTAACACACTGTGATTCTGTAGTGTCTGAGGGTGCTAAAGTTACTGGTGAAGATAACCCTGTTGACAGTGATTGGACTTCTGACATTTTGGTGGACAAGATACCAACTGGACTTGGAATGGTGATTTGGCTAAAATTGTCTTGCCTAATGACTGTACTGTATTGCCAATGTGTCTGAATATAATTAGAACGTAAAAAGTAGCAGTAGTTTTAAGTTTAAAAAAAAGGCTTACTCGTAAGGCAAATGCTATCTCCTTATATGCTGTAGTTGCTGTCACTTATTTGTATCATGGCATCATCTATATCATGTCTTTATCTGTTTTGAGGATAATAAAGGGGTATATTTATCATGGCATCATCTATATCATGTCTTTATCTGTTTTGAGGATAATAAAGGGGTATATTTATCATGGCATCATCTATATCATGTCTTTATCTGTTTTGAGGATAATAAAGGGGTATATTTATCATGTCTATCTGTTTTGAGGATAATAAAGGGGTATATTTATCATGGCATCATCTATATCATGTCTTTATCTGTTTTGAGGATAATAAAGGGGTATATTTATCATGGCATCATCTATATTGTTATGCAGGTGAATGAGGACCCAAAAGCGACTTGGCGAAAACAGAGTCTTTATTCCAGTAAAGGATATAGGCAATACTCCTGGACAATCAGAGTAGAAAACAAAACATAAAAAACTTAATTCCACTCGTAGTGACGAGGACAGACTGGAGACTCGACCATTAACTGTAGGTTGCCTCGGGAAGGCACCGACCGTAGCAGACTCAGACACCTGCTCACACGCAGCATCTGAGGGAAACAAGACACGACAGGGCGAGACAAAGACACAGCACGGCGAACATCATACAAGGATCCGACAGGACAGAAACGGAAAACAAGGGGAGAAATAGGGACTCAAATCAGAGGGCAAGATAGGGAACAGGTGTGAAAAGACTAGATGATTGAGTAGGAGAATAGGAACAGCTGGGAGCAGGAACGGAACGATAGAGAGAGGAGAGAGAGGGAGGGAGAGAGAAAAAGGGAACGAACCTAATAAGACCAGCAGGGGGAAACGAACAGAAGGGAAAGCAAAATGACAAGACAATATAAGACAAAACATGACATATATCATGTCTTTATCTGTTTTGAGGATAATAAAGGGGTATATTTATCATGTCTATCTGTTTTGAGGATAATAAAGGGGTATATTTATCATGGCATCATCTATATCATGTCTTTATCTGTTTTGAGGATAATAAAGGGGTATATTTATCATGGCATCATCTATATCATGTCTTTATCTGTTTTGAGGATAATAAAGGGGTATATTTATCATGGCATCATCTATATCATGTCTTTATCTGTTTTGAGGATAATAAAGGGGTATATTTATCATGGCATCATCTATATCATGTCTTTATCTGTTTTGAGGATAATAAAGGGGTATATTTATCATGGCATCATCTATATCATGTCTTTATCTGTTTTGAGGATAATAAAGGGGTATATTTATCATGGCATCATCTATATCATGTCTTTATCTGTTTTGAGGATAATAAAGGGGTATATTTATCATGGCATCATCTATATCATGTCTTTATCTGTTTTGAGGATAATAAAGGGGTATATTTATCATGGCATCATCTATATCATGTCTTTATCTGTTTTGAGGATAATAAAGGGGTATATTTATCATGGCATCATCTATATCATGTCTTTATCTGTTTTGAGGATAATAAAGGGGTATATTTATCATGGCATCATCTATATCATGTCTTTATCTGTTTTGAGGATAATAAAGGGGTATATTTATCATGGCATCATCTATATCATGTCTTTATCTGTTTTGAGGATAATAAAGGGGTATATTTATCATGCATCATCTATATCATGTCTTTATCTGTTTTGAGGATAATAAAGGGGTATATTTATCATGGCATCATCTATATCATGTCTTTATCTGTTTTGAGGATAATAAAGGGGTATATTTATCATGTCTATCTGTTTTGAGGATAATAAAGGGGTATATTTATCATGTCTATCTGTTTTGAGGATAATAAAGGGGTATATTTATCATGTCTATCTGTTTTGAGGATAATAAAGGGGTATATTTATCATGTCTATCTGTTTTGAGGATAATAAAGGGGTATATTTATCATGTCTATCTGTTTTGAGGATAATAAAGGGGTATATTTATCATGTCTATCTGTTTTGAGGATAATAAAGGGGTATATTTATCATGTCTATCTGTTTTGAGGATAATAAAGGGGTATATTTATCATGTCTATCTGTTTTGAGGATAATAAAGGGGTATATTTAAAGTCCCATTCGACTTTAAGCGTCGGTCGTTTTTGTTGTTGTTACCATCACGGATACAGAAAAAGTCTTGGATTTTGCACACAAGTGTACATCTTATTGTATAAATTATCTGGTAACGTTACGATGTGACTGTTGCCAACGCGCAGGAAATTCAGAGGAGGGCGCTGTCACAGTTTAAATGCGATGTTCAAAGAGGACCCGGAAGTAACACAGGAATGTTGTGTGGAAGTGGGTGGGGACAGAAGCTTGATTTTTGGAAATTAAACTGTAAGTCAACACGAGAAATTGTCTGTTTCAATCAGAGTAGCTACAAATATATCGCCGACAGTATGGCCGCACTGCGCAATAAATCTGACCAAGAAATCAAGGAGCTGCTGGATGAGTATGGAATTAAGCATGGTCCTGTCGTTGGTAAGTCAAGCTTGGAGTTGTTTCAATTTGCTCCACGATTTTACTATGGAGTTGAGCGTTGACTAGTGTGGGCGGACTGCAGCTCCGACTTCACAGACAATGAAAGAATAACACGCATTTACACAGTTGAAATCCCTAGTTTGTTGTTGTTGTATAAAAACGTACTTTTATGTGACATCGGAGCTCCCCAGTCCTCCCACACTAGTTTTATTATACATGTGTTTTTATTGCCGCGACAGCCATCGTTAATCATGGCGTGTAGTTGGCGAGGCCAGCCTATGTTTTAAAGTTACAATAAATGGGCTGGGTATGCTTAGTTTAGCTAACGTTTGCTAGTTATTTTAGTTACAATTTCCTAGTCTGAGTAGGCCTGCTTAATAGACTAACTTAGATGTCTATGACCAGACAGTCTCAAATGTACTGATGATATTCTAATAGTCGTGTAACTATAGTTTTAAATTGCATTTACTGAGCCACACCTAACATTTCTGCGTTGTAGACACTACAAGACCACTGTATGAGAAGAAGCTGACAGAAGCCATGGTCAAAGCCAAGGTCACTGTGACAAAACCATCCCCAGACAGAACCTTCTACAGAGAGGACCGTAAGTTAGACATGCATGATAACACAAGGCTACTTTATGCATATCAACCATTAGACTGAACTAAGCTCCCGACAGGCGCAGCGGTCTAAGGAACTGCATCGCAGTGCTAGAGGTGTCACTACAGACCCTGGTTCGATCCCGGGCTGTATCACAACCGGCCGTGATAACGAGTCCCAGAAGGCGGCACACAATTGGCCCAGCGTCGCCCTGGATAGGGTTTGGCTGGTTTTAGGCCGCCATTGTAAATAAGAATTTGTTCCTAACTGACTTGCCTAGTTAAATAAAGATTGAATAATAATGTAAATAAGAAAGTGGAACTCTGTAATATTGGTTTACTTTTGTTTCTTAATTTCAGAGGAAGAAGTCACCTATGTCACCTACCAGACACCAGTAGGTATTGATTATTTTGTTTGCAGTTGCTTCTAGAACATGTCCTTTTGTTGACAGAATGTCTAATTAAGCAATGAGATAGGGGGGGGGGTATTGTTCTTAGGCACCTGGACACAGCCCTTAGCCGTGGTATATTGACCATATACCACAATCCTCTGAATTGCCTTATTGCTATTATAAACTGGTTAACGACACAATTAGGACAGTAAAAAATACATTATTTTTCAGCCAATCAGCATTCGGGGCTTGAACCACCCAGTTTATAACCATCAATATTCTTCTGTTTCTCATATTTGCAGGTTAGAAGTGAGGGTCCTTCTGGAGATGGGAAACCCTACATGAGGTCAAGACCAGAGTACAGCGAGAGGGTGGATGAGTATGTTTACAGATAGCTTTGCATTAGCAAATGTCATGTTATTCAGTGTTTTTGTGGTCAGTTGATTTAAAGTGGACCAATACAACTAATCAAAGCGTCTCTTTCTCTCTCTTCTTTGCAGTAAACCCTATTCAAGACCAGAGTACAGCGAGAGGCACCGGGTGGATGAGTATGTTTACAGATAGCTTTGCATTAGTAAATGTCATATTATTCAGTGTTTGTTATTCAGTGTTTGTGTGGTCAGTTGATTTAAAGTGGACCAATAAAATGTATCAAAGCTTCTCTGTCTCTCTAACTCTGTCTCTCCATCTCTCTCTCTCCATCTGTCTCTGTGTCTCTCCATCTCTCTCTCTCCGTCTGTCTCTGTGTCTCTCCATCTCTCCGTCTGTCTCTGTGTCTCTCCATCTCTCTCTCTCCGTCTGTCTCTGTGTCTCTCCATCTCTCTCTCTCCGTCTGTCTCTGTGTCTCTCCATCTCTCTCTCTCACTCTGTCTCTGTGTCTCTCCATCTCTCTCTCTCACTCTGTCTCTGTGTCTCTCCATCTCTCTCTCTCTCTCACTCTGTCTCTGTGTCTCTCCATCTCTCTCTCTCACTCTGTCTCTGTGTCTCCATCTCTCTCTCTCACTCTGTCTCTGTGTCTATCCCTCTCTCTCTCCGTCTGTCTCTGTGTCTCTCCATCTCTCTCTCTCTCTGTCTGTCTCTGTGTCTCTCCATCTCTCTCTCTCTCCGTCTGTCTCTGTGTCTCTCCATCTCTCTCTCTCCGTCTGTCTCTGTGTCTCTCCATCTCTCTCTCTCCGTCTGTCTCTCTCCAGTAAACTCTATTCGAGATCAAGACCAGAGTACAGCAGTGGAAGACCGTACATTGATGAGTAAGTCTAGTTTAGACAGATTTCACATTGTTCATGTATAATAAATGTTTTAATAGCCTGGTCCCAGATCTGTTTCCGGTCTTGCCAAGTCCTATGGTCATTATTGTGCCGAAAACAACCAATAGGAGCTGGCAATGCAACGTAAACCAATCTGAAACCAGGCTAATTGTTCAGAGATGTGATTTCTGCTTCTCTGACATGTATCCTTCATTCATACAGTCTGTAGTCTACTGTTCCACTTGAATGTACCTTTGGTACAGAGCATTCAGTCTGTAGTCCACTGTTCCACTTGAATGTACCTTTGGTACAGAGCATTCAGTCTGTAGTCCACTGTTCCACTTGAATGTACCTTTGGTACAGAGCATTCAGTCTGTAGTCCACTGTTCCACTTGAATGTACCTTTGGTACAGAGCATTCAGTCTGTAGTTCCACTGTTCCACTTGTCTGTAGTCCACTGTTCCACTTGAATGTACCTTTGGTACAGAGCATTCAGTCTGTAGTCCACTGTTCCACTTGAATGTACCTTTGGTACAGAGCATTCAGTCTGTAGTCCACTGTTCCACTTGAATGTACCTTTGGTACAGAGCATTCAGTCTGTAGTCCACTGTTCCACTTGAATGTACCTTTGGTACAGAGCATTCAGTCTGTAGTCCACTGTTCCACTTGAATGTACCTTTGGTACAGAGCATTCAGTCTGTAGTCCACTGTTCCACTTGAATGTACCTTTGGTACAGAGCATTCAGTCTGTAGTCCACTGTTCCACTTGAATGTACCTTTGGTACAGAGCATTCCGTCTGTAGTCCACTGTTCCACTTGAATGTACCTTTGGTACAGAGCATTCAGTCTGTAGTCCACTGTTCCACTTGAATGTACCTTTGGTACAGAGCATTCAGTCTGTAGTCCACTGTTCCACTTGAATGTACCTTTGGTACAGAGCATTCAGTCTGTAGTCCACTGTTCCACTTGAATGTACCTTTGGTACAGAGCATTCAGTCTGTAGTCCACTGTTCCACTTGAATGTACCTTTGGTACAGAGCATTCAGTCTGTAGTCCACTGTTCCACTTGAATGTACCTTTGGTACAGAGCATTCAGTCTATAGTCCACTGTTCCACACCTTTGGTACAGAGCATTCAGTCTGTAGTCCACTGTTCTTGAATGTACCTTTGGTACAGAGCATTCAGTCTGTAGTCCACTGTTCCACTTGAATGTACCTTTGGTACAGAGCATTCAGTCTGTAGTCCACTGTTCCACTTGAATGTACCTTTGGTACAGAGCATTCAGTCTGTAGTCCACTGTTCCACTTGAATGTACCTTTGGTACAGAGCATTCAGTCTGTAGTCCACTGTTCCACTTGAATGGACCTTTGGTACAGAGCATTCAGTCTGTAGTCCACTGTTCCACTTGAATGGACCTTTGGTACAGAGCATTCAGTCTGTAGTCCACTGTTCCACTTGAATGGACCTTTGGTACAGAGTCAGTCCACTGTTCACTTGAATGGACCTTTGTACAGAGCATTCAGTCTGTAGTCCACTGTTCCACTTGAATGGACCTTTGGTACAGAGCATTCAGTCTGTAGTCCACTGTTCCACTTGAATGGACCTTTGGTACAGAGCATTCAGTCTGTAGTCCACTGTTCCACTTGAATGGACCTTTGGTACAGAGCATTCAGTCTGTAGTCCACTGTTCCACTTGAATGGACCTTTGGTACAGAGCATTCAGTCTGTAGTCCACTGTTCCACTTGAATGTACCTTTGGTACAGAGCATTCAGTCTGTAGTCCACTGTTCCACTTGAATGTACCTTTGGTACAGAGCATTCAGTCTATAGTCCACTGTTCCACTTGAATGTACCTTTTACAGAGCATTCAGTCTGTAGTCCAATGAATGTACCTTTGGTACAGAGCATTCAGTCTGTAGTCCACTGTTCCACTTGAATGTACCTTTGGTACAGAGCATTCAGTCTGTAGTCCACTGTTCCACTTGAATGTACCTTTGGTACAGAGCATTCAGTCTGTAGTCCACTGTTCCACTTGAATGGACCTTTGGTACAGAGCATTCAGTCTGTTCCACTTGAATGGTCCACTGTTCCACTTGAATGGACCTTTGGTACAGAGCACAGAGCATTCAGTCTGTAGTCCACTGTTCCACTTGAATGGACCTTTGGTACAGAGCATTCAGTCTGCATTCAGTCCACTGTTCCACTTGAATGGACCTTTGGTACAGAGCATTCAGTCTGTAGTCCACTGTTCCACTTGAATGGACCTTTGGTACAGAGCATTCAGTCTGTAGTCCACTGTTCCACTTGAATGGACCTTTGGTACAGAGCATTCAGTCTGTAGTCCACTGTTCCACTTGAATGGACCTTTGGTACAGAGCATTCAGTCTGTAGTCCACTGTTCCACTTGAATGGACCTTTGGTACAGAGCATTCAGTCTGTAGTCCACTGTTCCACTTGAATGACCTTTGGTACAGAGCATTCAGTCTGTAGTCCACTGTTCCACTTGAATGTACCTTTGGTACAGAGCATTCAGTCTGTAGTCCACTGTTCCACTTGAATGTACCTTTGGTACAGAGCATTCAGTCTGTAGTCCACTGTTCCACTTGAATGACCTTTGGTACAGAGCATTCAGTCTGTAGTCCACTGTTCCACTTGAATGACCTTTGGTACAGAGCATTCAGTCTGTAGTCCACTGTTCCACTTGAATGTACCTTTGGTACAGAGCATTCAGTCTGTAGTCCACTGTTCCACTTGAATGTACCTTTGGTACAGAGCATTCAGTCTGTAGTCCACTGTTCCACTTGAATGGACCTTTGGTACAGAGCATTCAGTCTGTAGTCCACTGTTCCACTTGAATGGACCTTTGGTACAGAGCATTCAGTCTGTAGTCCACTGTTCCACTTGAATGGACCTTTGGTACAGAGCATTCAGTCTGTAGTCCACTGTTCCACTTGAATGGACCTTTGGTACAGAGCATTCAGTCTGTAGTCCACTGTTCCACTTGAATGGACCTTTGGTACAGAGCATTCAGTCTGTAGTCCACTGTTCCACTGAATGGACCTTTGGTACAGAGCATTCAGTCTGTAGTCCACTGTTCCACTTGAATGGACCTTTGGTACAGAGCATTCAGTCTGTAGTCCACTGTTCCACTTGAATGGACCTTTGGTACAGAGCATTCAGTCTGTAGTCCACTGTTCCACTTGAATGGACCTTTGGTACAGAGCATTCAGTCTGTAGTCCACTGTTCCACTTGACCTTTGGTACAGAGCATTCAGTCTGTAGTCCACTGTTCCACTTGACCTTTGGTACAGAGCATTCAGTCTGTAGTCCACTGTTCCACTTGACCTTTGGTACAGAGCATTCAGTCTGTAGTCCACTGTTCCACTTGACCTTTGGTACAGAGCATTCAGTCTGTAGTCCACTGTTCCACTTGACCTTTGGTACAGAGCATTCAGTCTGTAGTCCACTGTTCCACTTGACCTTTGGTACAGAGCATTCAGTCTGTAGTCCACTGTTCCACTTGACCTAGTTGTGACCAGAGCATTCAGTCTGTAGTCCACTGTTCCACTTGACCTTTGGTACAGAGCATTCAGTCTGTAGTCCACTGTTCCACTTGACCTTTGGTACAGAGCATTCAGTCTGTAGTCCACTGTTCCACTTGACCTTTGGTACAGAGCATTCAGTCTGTAGTCCACTGTTCCACTTGACCTTTGGTACAGAGCATTCAGTCTGTAGTCCACTGTTCCACTTGACCTTTGGTACAGAGCATTCAGTCTGTAGTCCACTGTTCCACTTGACCTTTGGTACAGAGCATTCAGTCTGTAGTCCACTGTTCCACTTGACCTTTGGTACAGAGCATTCAGTCTGTAGTCCACTGTTCCACTTGACCTTTGGTACAGAGCATTCAGTCTGTAGTCCACTGTTCCACTTGACCTTTGGTACAGAGCATTCAGTCTGTAGTCCACTGTTCCACTTGACCTTTGGTACAGAGCATTCAGTCTGTAGTCCACTGTTCCACTTGACCTTTGGTACAGAGCATTCAGTCTGTAGTCCACTGTTCCACTTGACCTTTGGTACAGAGCATTCAGTCTGTAGTCCACTGTTCCACTTGACCTTTGGTACAGAGCATTCAGTCTGTAGTCCACTGTTCCACTTGACCTTTGGTACAGAGCATTCAGTCTGTAGTCCACTGTTCCACTTGACCTTTGGTACAGAGCATTCAGTCTGTAGTCCACTGTTCCACTTGAATGTACCTTTGGTACAGAGCATTCCTGACGTATTCAGACCCCCTTCCTTTTCCCACATTATGTTACGTTACAGCCTTCTACTAAAATGGATTAAATAAACTATTTCTCTTCACATCTACACACAATACCCCATAATGACAAAGTAAACAGGTTTTTCAGAATCTATTGCAAATTCATAAAAATAAAAAATAAACTTATTTACATAAGTATTCAGACCCTGTGCTATATGACTGGAAATTGAGCTCAGGTGCATCTTGTTTCCATTGAGAATTCTTGATGTTTCTACAACTTGATTGGAGTCCACCTGTGGTAAAATCAATTGATTGGACACGATTTGGAAAGGCAAACACCTGTCTATATAAGGTCCCACAGTTGACACTTCATGTCGGAGTAAAAACCAAGCCATGAGGTTGAATGAATTGTCCGTAGAGCTCCGAGACAGGATGGTATCGAGGCACAGATCTGGGGAAGGGTAGCAAAACATTTCCGCAGCATTTAAAAATAAAAAAAACTTTATTTAACTACGCAAGTCAGTTAAGAACAAATTCTTATTTTCAATGACTGCCTAGGAACAGTGGGTTAACTGCCTGTTCAGGGGCAGAATGACAGTTTTGTACCTTGTCAGCTCGGGGTTTGAACCTGCAACCCTCCAGTCAACAGTCCAACCACTAGGCTGCCATTGAAGGTCCCCGAGAACACAGGGGCTCCATCATTCTTAAATGGAAGAAGTTTGGAACTACCACTCCTCAGTAAAAGGCAAATGTGAGCCCGCTTGGAGTTTGCCAAAAGGCACCGAAAGAGAAACAAGATTCTCTGGTCTGATGAACCCAAGATTGAACTCTTTGGCCTGAATGCCAAGCGTCACTCCTGGAGGAAACCTGAAAATGAGTGGCCCAGCCAGAGCCAAAACCTCTGGAGGCCTGAAAATAGCTGTGCAGTGACGCTCCCTATCCAACCTGACAGAGCTTGAGAGGATCTGCAGAGAAGAATGTGAGAAACTCCCCAAATACAGGTGTGCCAAGCTTGTAGCGACGTACCCAAGAAGACTCAAGGCTGTAATCGCTTCCAAAAGTGTTTCAACAGAGTAAAGGGTCTGAATACTTATGGAAATGTGATATTTCCTTTTCTTTTTAATATATATTTTTGCAAATATTTCTAAACCTGTTTTTGCTTTGTCATTATGCAGTATTGTGACGTCATTATGGAGTATTGTGACGTCATTATGGAGTATTGTGACGTCATTATGGAGTATTGTGTGTAGATTAAAATAGATTCCATGGAGTCGTCGTCTCTGGCCTACACACACTACGACGACTCCATGGAATCTATTTTAAAATGAAGGCTGTAAAAAGAGTCAAGGGGTGGGGATACTTTCGGAAGGCATTTGGAAAGTATTCAGACCCTTTGACCTTTTCCACATTTTGTTACGTTACAGCCTTATTCTAAAATGTATGCAATTGTTTTTCCCTCAATCTACACACAATACTCCATAATGACATCACAATACTCCATAATGTAAAAATGGAATTATGTTTGTAGAAATGTTTACGAATGAATACAAAATAAAGCTGAAATGTCTTGAGTCAATATAGTATTCAACCCTGTTATGTCAAAAATCCAGGAATGATTTGTGCTTAACAAAATGTTGCATGGACTCCTGTAATAATAGAGTTTGACATTCTTTTTGATTTTGAATGACTACTTCATCCCTGAAATGTATCTGTAAGGCCTCTCAATATACAAAGTATTAAACAACCCAATATTGTTATAGTACATTTGAAACACCTCAAACACAATTATCGTCCAGGAATGAGTACAAATGTACTACTAAACAAATGTACTACGATATTGAATCGAGTAGTACATTTGAAACACCTCTCACACACACACACACTTATCTGTAAGGCCTCTCAATCGAGGAGTACATTTGAAACACCTTCTTTTTGATTTTGAATGCCTCTCATCCCTGTACCTCACACACATACAATTATCTGTAAGGCCTCTCAATCGAGTAGTACAAATTTGAAACACCTCACACACACTTAAACAAGTACATTTACTACACACTTATTGAATCGAGTAGTACATTTGAAACACCTCACACATACAATTATCTGTAAGGCCTCTCAATCGAGGAGTACATTTGAAACACCTCACACACACACAATTATCTGTAAGGCCTCTCAATCGAGGAGTACAAATGTACTACTAAACAAATGTACTACTCGATATTGAATCGAGTAGTACATTTGAAACACCTCACACATACAATTATCTGTAAGGCCTCTCAATCGAGGAGTACATTTGAAACACCTCACACACACACTTATCTGTAAGGCCTCTCAATCGAGGAGTACATTTGAAACACCTCACACACACACTTATCTGTAAGGCCTCTCAATCGAGGAGTACATTTGAAACACCTCACACACACTTATCTGTAAGGCCTCTCAATCGAGGAGTACATTTGAAACACCTCACACACACGTTATCTTATCAATCGAGGAGTACATTTGAAACACCTCACACACACACTTATCTGTAAGGCCTCTCAATCGAGGAGTACATTTGAAACACCTCACACACACACTTATCTGTAAGGCCTCTCAATCGAGGAGTACATTTTGAAACACAGATTCAACCACAAAGACCAGGGAGGTTTTCCAATGCCTCGTAAAGAAAGGCGTCGAACCTAAAATGACGAGTGAAAAGAAGACCGCCTGTACAGAATAACACTATTCCCAAAACATACATTGTGTTTGCAACAAAAGGCACTAAAGTAAAACTGCAACAAAAAAAGTAACAAAGAATTTTACTTCATGTCCTGAATACAAAGTGTTATGTTTGGGGCAAATCCAACACGTCAGAGTACCACTTTTATATTTTTAAGCATGGTGGTAACTGCATCATATTATGGGTATGCTTGTCATTGGCAAGGACATGGGAGTTTTTTTTAAGGATAAAAAGAAACAGGATAAAGAGCTAAGCACAGGGATTATCCTAGAGGAAACCCTGGTTCAGTCTGCTTTCCACCAGACACTGGGAGACATTCACCTTTTCAGCAGGACAATAACCTGGTTCAGTCTGCTTTCCACCAGACACTGGGAGAGACACCTTTCAGGTAACCTGGTTCAGTCTTCCACCAGACACTGGGAGACATTCACCTTTCAGCAGGACAATAACCTGGTTCAGTCTGCTTTCCACCAGACACTGGGAGACATTCACCTTTCAGCAGGACAATAACCTGGTTCAGTCTGCTTTCCACCAGACACTGGGAGACATTCACCTTTCAGCGGGACAATAACCTGGTTCAGTCTGCTTTCCACCAGACCCTGGGAGATGAATTCACCTTTCATCAGGACAATAACCTGGTTCAGTCTGCTTTCCACCAGACACTGGGAGACATTCACCTTTCATCAGGACAATAACCTGGTTCAGTCTGCTTTCCACCAGACACTGGGAGACATTCACCTTTCAGCAGGACAATAACCTGGTTCAGTCTGCTTTCCACCAGACACTGGGAGATGAATTCACCTTTCAGCAGGACAATAACCTGGTTCAGTCTGCTTTCCACCAGACACTGGGAGATGAATTCACCTTTCAGCAGGACAATAACCTGGTTCAGTCTGCTTTCCACCAGACACTGGGAGATGAATTCACCTTTCAGCAGGACAATAACCTGGTTCAGTCTGCTTTCCACCAGACACTGGGAGATGAATTCACCATTCAGCAGGACAATAACCTGGTTCAGTCTGCTTTCCACCAGACACTGGGAGACATTCACCTTTTCAGCAGGACAATAACCTGAAACACAAGGCCAAATCTACACTGGAGTTGGTTACCAAGACGATATTGAATGTTCCTGAGTGGCCGAGTCGTGACTTAAATCTGCTTGAAATCCAATGGCAGGTCCTGAAATGGTTGCCTAGCAACGATTAACTACCAACTTCACAGAGCTTTAACATTTTTTAAATGTATTTAAGTAAGCAAATTTTGTACAATTCAAGGTTTGCAAAGCTCTTAGACTTACCCAGAATGACTCACGGCTGTAACCGCTGCCAAAGGTGATTCTAACAAGTATTGACTCGGGTGTGAATTCATACGTAAATGAGATTTGCGTTTCATTTTCAATACATTTGCAAACGTGTAAAAAAAAAAAAAAAAAACATTTAAAACAAGTATCTAATATCTTGTCATTATGGGGTATTGTGTGTGTGTAGATGGGTGAGAGGAAAAAGGAATCCATTTTGAATTCAGGCTGTAACACAACAAAATGTGTAATGCGTCCAAGGTGTATGAATTCTTACAGAAGGCTTTGTATACAAACAGACCTATTCCCTCTTAACTAAAGAGCCTGTTTTTACTATGTTGGTCTGATCACATGGATGAATGTAGTCATGTTACTTACAGAAGGTTTTGTATACAAACAGACCTATTCCCTCTTAACTAAAGAGCCTGTTTTTACTATGTTGGTCTGATCACATGGATGAATGTAGTCATGTTACTTACAGAAGGCTTTGTATACAAACAGACCTATTCCCTCTTAACTAAAGAGCCTGCTATGTTGGTTGATCACATGGATAGTCAAACAGACCTATTCCCTCTTAACTAAAGAGCCTGTTTTTACTATGTTGGTCATGTTTGAGACCTGTTTTCAGGCCCCATGTCTACAACACACCGTCGTCATCATCCTACTCCAAACCAACGCCTGTGGTGAAGTCTGGAGGTGGCGTTGTGAAGAAGGAAAACACAACGAGTTCTGGGAGACTGATCCCTCTCTGGGTCCAGTTCCTGGTCTTCCTGGTCCTAGCCGGGTTGCTCTACTTCATATTCACTAACATGGAGTCTGCAGAGAGTAGCCCCTTTAACAGAATCCAATGATCAAAACATTTACAAATAAATGTCAATCTGGGATATGTTCTTTTAGGCACGAAACGGTCCAAAAATGGGGAAGTACTATTTGTTCTTGAGCTATAAGAATCACTCGTTTTCTGATGGACAATGTTTATTTTTTAAATGTTTCATTACGTGTGTCCGAATGAATATGACCCAGTTATATATAATGACACTTCCTATGTCTGTTTTTTTTTTTATCTTTTAACTCTTTTTGCATGTTCTTTAAGGTGACTGGGTTCTGGGAACTTTACTATTGGTGAAAGGAAAGCTGTAACATTTCCTCCTGTCTCAACTCCTATGTAATGACTAGACGGTGATGTAATAGTGTTTTGTTTATCAGAACTACCTTGGGGTGCTTCTACTGTGGGGTAACAGTACTGTCTTCATCTTCACAAATGTAGAGAGCCCGCGGCCCACCAGTAAATGTAGAGAGCCCGCGGCCCACCAGTAAATGTAGAGAGCCCGCGGCCCACCAGTAAATGTAGAGAGCCCGCGGCCCACCAGTAAATGTAGAGAGCCCGCGGCCCACCAGTAAATGTAGAGAGCCCGCGGCCCACCAGTAAATGTAGAGAGCCAGCGGCCCACCAGTAAATGTAGAGAGCCCGCTGTCCACCAGTAAATGTAGAGAGCCCGCGGCCCACCAGTAAATGTAGAGAGCCAGCGGCCCACCAGTAAATGTAGAGAGCCAGCGGCCCACCAGTAAATGCAGAGAGCCCGCTGTCCACCAGTAAATGTAGAGAGCCCGCTGTCCACCAGTAAATGTAGAGAGCCCGCGGCCCACCAGTAAATGTAGAGAGCCAGCGGCCCACCAGTAAATGTAGAGAGCCCGCGGCCCACCAGTAAATGTAGAGAGCCCGCGGCCCACCAGTAAATGTAGAGAGCCCGCGGCCCACCAGTAAATGTAGAGAGCCCGCGGCCCACCAGTAAATGTAGAGAGCCCGCTGTCCACCAGTAAATGTAGAGAGCCAGCGGCCCACCAGTAAATGTAGAGAGCCCGCGGCCCACCAGTAAATGTAGAGAGCCCGCGGCCCACCAGTAAATGTAGAGAGCCCGCGGCCCACCAGTAAATGTAGAGAGCCCGCGGCCCACCAGTAAATGTAGAGAGCCCGCGGCCCACCAGTAAATGTAGAGAGCCCGCGGCCCACCAGTAAATGTAGAGAGCCAGCGGCCCACCAGTAAATGTAGAGAGCCAGCGGCCCACCAGTAAATGCAGAGAGCCCGCTGTCCACCAGTAAATGTAGAGAGCCCGCGGCCCACCAGTAAATGTAGAGAGCCAGCGGCCCACCAGTAAATGTAGAGAGCCCGCGGCCCACCAGTAAATGTAGAGAGCCCGCGGCCCACCAGTAAATGTAGAGAGCCCGCGGCCCACCAGTAAATGCAGAGAGCCCGCGGCCCACCAGTAAATGTAGAGAGCCCGCGGCCCACCAGTAAATGTAGAGAGCCCGCGGCCCACCAGTAAATGTAGAGAGCCCGCGGCCCACCAGTAAATGTAGAGAGCCCGCTGTCCACCAGTAAATGTAGAGAGCCCGCGGCCCACAGTAAATGCAGAGAGCCCGCGGCCCACCAGTAAATGCAGAGAGCCCGCGGTCCACCAGTAAATGTAGAGAGCCCGCGGCCCACCAGTAAATGTAGAGAGCCCGCGGCCCACCAGTAAATGTAGAGAGCATGTAGAAAAACACATCTAAGTTTAACTGGATAATCTCTAGTTATTTCTGGAAGTTAGCTGGCTAACTCATGGATCCTGCATTGTAGTACCGGTATACCCCTCAGGAGAACCCCGGCCCACCTGGCGCTAAAGTTCTAAATGACTTTACAAAACTCTAAATGACTTTACAAAACTCTAAATGACGTTACACAATGACATTACACAATTCTAAATGACCTAACACAACTCTAAATGACGTTACAAAATTCTAAATGACGTTTTAAAGTTGTAAATGACGCTTTAAAGTTCTAAATAACTTTGCAAAATTCTAAATGACGTATTAAAGTTCTAAATGATGTTACAAAATTCTAAATGACGTTTTAAAGTTCTAAATGACGTATTAAAGTTCTAAATGACGCTTTAAAGTTCTAAATAACTTTGCAAAATTCTAAATGACGTTTTAAAGTTGTAAATTACTTAGTTGTAAATGACGCTTTAAAGTTCTAAATAACTTTGCAAAATTCTAAATGACGTTTTAAAGTTCTAAATGACTTATTAAAGCTATAAATGATGTTACAAAATTCTAAATGGCGTTTTAAAGTTCTAAATGACGTATTAAAGTTCTAAATGACGCTTTAAAGTTCTAAATGACGTATTAAAGTTCTAAATAACTTTGCAAAATTCTAAATGACGTTTTAAAGTTCTAAATGACTTATTAAAGCTCTAAATGATGTTACAAAATTCTAAATGACGTTTTAAAGTTCTAAATGACGTATTAAAGTTCTAAATGACGCTTTAAAGTTCTAAATGACTTTACAAAATTCTAAATGACGTTTTAAAGTTCTAAATTACTTTACAAAATTCTAAATGACGCTTTAAAGTTCTAAATGACTTTACAAAATTCTAAATGACGCTTTAAAGTTCTAAATGACTTAACAAAATTCTAAATGACGTTTTAAAGTTCTAAATTACTTTACAAAATTCTAAATGACGCTTTAAAGTTCTAAATGACTTTACAAAATTCTAAATGACGCTTTAAAGTTCTAAATGACTTTACAAAATTCTAAATGACGCTTTAAAGTTCTAAATGACTTTACAAAATTCTAAATGACGTTTTAAAGTTCTAAATTACTTATTAAAGCTCTAAATGATGTTAAAAATACTAAATGATGCTTTAAAGTTCTAAATGACGTATTAAAGTTCTAAATGACGCTTTAAAGTTCTAAATGACTTTACAAAATTCTAAATGACGTTTTAAAGTTCTAAATGATGTTACAAAATTCTAAATGACGTTTTAAAGTTCAAAACGTTACAAAATTCTAAATGACATTAAAGTTGTAAACAGATCTTTGAACTGTTAATGATTTCTATCCATACATTTCTAGAACTGTAATTGCTGTGGTCGGTGTATCGTCATTTTTAAATGTAATGTGAGTTGTGGTTTTGTTAGATGAACTCATGCCACCGGTTCTTTATAGTTTTCTACACCTGCAGTATCATTTTCTAACAAAGTCACTTTTTAAAGTTTTCAGACACTTGTCTGTTTTATCAGAGGAGATCACTTTGGTCACACAAGAATGTTTATAAGCACAGGTTAATGATTTCTGTGTCCTATATAGGCAATGGGATGCCATTTAGGACAGACCCCGGTTTACAAATGAAAATACCTTCAGCAGGACAGCAACTTTTCAAATATACTATTTTGTATCCAGCCATTGAGTCATTCATAGGATTCTCCAACTTTAAAAATAAACGTTTTTATATCAATTTGTCTGCTATTTCTTTATTTCATTAGAGGTTAGTAGTATTAACTAGTAGAAGATATAACCTGTGATAACAGAATGGAAAATTAGAGGTTAGTAGTATTAACTAGTAGAAGATATAAACTGTATTAACAGAATGGAAAATTAGAGGTTAGTAGTATTAACTAGTAGAAGATATAAACTGTATTAACAGAATGGAAAATTAGAGGTTAGTAGTATTAACTAGTAGAAGATATAAACTGTATTAACAGAATGGAAAATTAGAGGTTAGTAGTATTAACTAGTAGAAGATATAAAATGTGATAACAGAATGGAAAAAAATAGTATTTTTTCTTTGCCATTTGTTAGTAGCTCCACAGTGAATAGAACTTAACAGAATGGAAAATTAGGTTAGTAGTGAATGTAGAAGATATAAACTGTATTAACAGAATGGAAAATTAGAGGGTGTATTAAATATAAAACCAGAATGGAAAATTAGATTCTAGATACTACAGAAGATATAAACTGGCATAACAGAATGGTCATTTGTCCCCAGCTCCACAGTCTGCGGTGAATGTGGAAATTAAACTCCGAAGATATCGGTGAATGTGGAAATTCATAAACGGGTGAAATATAAAACCCCAATAGATTCTAGATACTCCAGAGGGCATACGGGTCTCTCTCCGAGATGGACGTCCCCACGGGTGTCTCTCTGAGATGGACGTCCCAACGGGTGTCTCTCTGAGATGGACGTCCCGACGTGTCTCTCTCCGAGATGGACGTCCCAACGGGTCTCTCTCTGAGATGGACGTCCCAACGGGTCTCTCTCAGAGATGGACGTCCCAACGGGTCTCTCTCCGAGATGGACGTCCCCACGGGTCTCTCTCTGAGATGAACGTCCCCACGGGTCTCTCTCTGAGATGGACGTCCCAACGGGTCTCTCTCTGAGATGGACGTCCCAACGGGTCTCTCTCCGAGATGGACGTCCCAACGGGTCTCTCTCCGAGATGGACGTCCCCACGGGTCTCTCTCTGAGATGGACGTCCCAACAGGTCTCTCTCTGAGATGGACGTCCCCACGGGTCTCTCTCTGAGATGGAAGTCCCAACGGGTCTCTCTCTGAGATGGGCGTCCCAACGGGTCTCTCTCTGAGATGGACGTCCCCACGGTTCTCTCTCTGAGATGGACGTCCCCACGGGTCTCTCTCTGAGATGGACGTCCCAACGGGTCTCTCTCTGAGATGGACGTCCCAACGGGTCTCTCTCCGAGATGGACGTCCCCACGGGTCTCTCTCTGAGATGAACGTCCCCACGGGTCTCTCTCTGAGATGGACGTCCCAACGGGTCTCTCTGAGATGGACGTCCCAACGGGTCTCTCTCTGAGATGGACGTCCCAACGGGTTTCTCTGAGATGGACGTCCCAACGGGTTTCTCTGAGATGGAAGTCCCAACGGGTCTCTCTCCGAGATGGACGTCCCAACGGGTCTCTCTCTGAGATGGACATCCCCACGGGTCTCAAAGCCATCTTTCCAAATGGAGCGAAGCCTGGGCATCCGAGGCAACGTCACAACTATCAGTAAGATGATCCCAGATCTGTTCGTGCAACCTTGCCAACTCCTATAGCTGCAACATTAGACATTTCTCTTAACCATAGATCACAATCTGTAAAAGCAAGAATTCATTATCCTTGATGTTGTCCCCTGTTAATTTACTGTGCTCTTTTAATCAAATTAGACAAATTGTGTAAACACATTAACAAGAAACCTAAATTATGTTTCACAGTCAAACTTAAAGTCTTAGTACCAGTATCAAACTTCTAGCCTGGTCCCAGATCTGTTTGTGTCGTCTTACCCACTTCTGTTGTTATTGTCTCACCAACAGTGGCAAGTCAGCACAAACAGACCCGAGACCAGGCTATCAAACTCCTCCATTCAGGAGCAGAGCTGACAAACCTAAGTGAATCTTTCTTCAGTCCAACAAGTGTCCACTGTTCTCTTGTTGACCATCAGTCTTATTCAGCCATCATTTAAAGGCCCAACCATACATTTAAAATGTGATTTTCTTGTGTTTTATATATATATATTTCCACATTGAGGTTGGAATAATACTGTGAAAATGATAATGCCCTTTTAGTGTAAGTGCTGTTTGAAAAGATGGCCTGAAATTTCAGCCTGTTTTTGGTGGGATGGAGATTTGACCTGCCTGGTGGCATCACTAGGCGGTATATTAGTTAACACTAATAACTAGTTCCGTTTTTCAGACCACTCCGAGACAGTCCTAGAAAAATTATTGCTTGAGAAATTCTTTGCAAAATAAGCAATTTTTTTTGTTTATTTTTTTTCATTTTTTATTTGAAAACAAATCACAGTAAAGTACTTAATTGTTACACAGAAATGATTTGAGATAAAAACCACTACATTGGATATTTTAAATCATTGGAACACAGTGTTCTATTTCATGTCCACCATTGTCAGTTGTGGCTGACCTGAGAACTGGTCCAGAAAGGGTCATTATAGTCAACGCCCTTTTCATAGTTGATTGTAGTGTTTATTATTACAGTGTACCTGGTATATAGATGATGACCTAACAATTACTCTACCTACAAGTGCTGCTGTCATGTTCTAATGCAGGATTCTACCAGGTACTACTAGTAGACGCTGAGAGATTGAGGCATTTCGTGTCGATGTCTCCTTCGTAGTGCTTTCGGATAACTTGGTCTTGTGTCTTCTCCACCTGTGCTCCAGAGCCATCCTTCAGGAAGGTTTGTCAGCTCAGGAATGTCTCCCCATGGTTCCATCTTTAATGGTTCTCTCAAAAACATAGCAACATGCCCAACTCACAATTTTATTGCCAAGGCAACGTAAGTGTTCTCCACACCTGTTGGTCAAATCAGACATGTAAATGGACGTGTCAGTGTGTTCATGGTTATATGCAGGAGGATTCATCTAAATGACCTTGACAGTGGTGAGCGAAGACAACCAGGAATACAAACTGATATGCTTTGTTTCACCATTGTTTCTATGCATATCAGTTTAGATTCCAGCAGGGTTAGGGTCAATTCCATTTCAATTCAGGAAGAACAATGAAATTCCTATTCTCTTCAATACTTTTTCAATGAGGAAAATGTGGAATTGGTTTTACTTTCTGAATTGACTGGAAATGGATCCCGACCCCAAACTTGGATTCTAGGCTAAAGCTAGGAGTGGGAAGTGGAAATATATATGACAAGGACTCACAGGTTCTGGTCTCTCTCTCTAGCTCCGAGGGTTTCTTCTCCCTCTTGCAGAGCACTCTGGCAACGATGATGATGATGATGAGGAGAGCCACGAGGAAGGTCAGAGCAGACGCCAGCCAGCTGATCACCATAGGGCTCAACATCGGGTCTGGGTCTGGTGAGGGTGGCCACAACCCAGATGGACCGACAGTCAGTATATGAAAGTATAAACAGTTTACATTAGAGTTTATCATTATAATTCATTACAACTAAACACCAACTCATCTACTTATATAATCACCTGTGTTTCTGGTGCTCTAGTAACCTGGCCTCATGACACCCATCCACAAGGCCTGAGGTGGTGCTCTAGTAACCTGGCCTCATGACACCCATCCACAAGGCCTGAGGTGGTGCTCTAGTAACCTGGCCTCATGACACCCATCCACAAGGCCTGAGGTGGTGCTCTAGTAACCTGGCCTCATGACACCCATCCACAAGGCCTGAGGTGGTGCTCTAGTAACCTGGCCTCATGACACCAATCCACAAGGCCTGAGGTGGTGCTCTAGTAACCTGGCCTCATGACACCATCCACAAGGCCTGAGGTGGTGCTCTAGTAGACTGGCCTCATGACACCCATCCACAAGGCCTGAGGTGGTGCCCTAGTAGACTGGCCTCATCACACCCATCCACAAGGCCTGAGGTGGTGCCCTAGTAGACTGGCCTCATCACACCCATCCACAAGGCCTGAGGTGGTGCCCTAGTAGACTGGCCTCATCACACCCATCCACAAGGCCTGAGGTGGTGCCCTAGTAGACTGGCCTCATCACACCCATCCACAAGGCCTGAGGTGGAGCCCTAGTAGACTGGCCTCATGACACCAATCACCCATCCACAAGGCCTGAGGTGGTGCTCTAGTAACCTGGCCTCATGACACCAATCTACAAGGCCTGAGGTGGAGCCCTAGTAGCCTGGCCTCATGACACCCATCCACAAGGCCTGAGGTGGTGCTCTAGTAGCCAGGCCTCATGACACCAATCTACAAGGCCTGAGGTGGTGCCCTAGTAACCTGGCCTCATGACACCCATCCACAAGGCCTGAGGTGGTGCTCTAGTAAGCCTGGCCTCATGACACCCATCCACAAGGCCTGAGGTGGTGCCCTAGTAACCTGGCCTCATGACACCCATCCACAAGGCCTGAGGTGGTGCCCTAGTAACCTGGCCTCATGACACCCATCCACAAGGCCTGAGGTGGTGCCCTAGTAACCTGGCCTCATGACACCCATCCACAAGGCCTGAGGTGGTGCCCTAGTAACCTGGCCTCATGACACCCATCCACAAGGCCTGAGGTGGTGCCCTAGTAACCTGGCCTCATGACACCAATCCACAAGGCCTGAGGTGGTGCCCTAGTAACCTGGCCTCATGACACCAATCCACAAGGCCTGAGGTGGTGCCCTAGTAACCTGGCCTCATGACACCCATCCACAAGGCCTGAGGTGGTGCCCTAGTAACCTGGCCTCATGACACCCATCCACAAGGTGGGCCTAGTAACCTGGCCTCATGACACCCATCCACAAGGTGGTGCCCTAGTAACCTGGCCTCATGACACCCATCCACAAGGCCTGAGGTGGTGCCCTAGTAACCTGGCCTCATGACACCAATCCACATCTGGGACCAGGCCTGATGGTGGATGGCCAGGCTAGTAGAACCTGGCCTCATGACTACCCATCCACGATGGACCAGGCCTGAGATGTTGACTAGCATGGGATGGACCAGGCTACTGCCCTAGATGTTGACCTGGCCTCACCTCAGATGGACCAGGCTACCCTAGATGTTGACCAGCAAGGCCTCAGATGGACCAGGCTACTGCCCTAGATGTTGACTAGCATGGCCTCACCGATGGACCAGGCCTCATGTTGACACCCATCCGATGGACCAAGGCCTAGAGTTGTAGCACGGCCTCACCTCCGATGCCCTAGCCCTAGATGTTGACTAGCATGGCCTCACCTCAGATGGACCAGGCTACTGCCCTAGATGTTGATCCACGATGGACCAGGCCTGAGATGTTGGTGCCTCACCTCCGATGGACCAGGCTACTGCCCTAGATGTTGACTCATGGCCTCACCTCCGATGGACCACAAGGTTGACTGCATGGGATGGACCAGGCTACTGCCCTAGATGTTGAGACTGGCCTCAACCAGGCTATGTTTGTGTTGTCTCCGATGGCAGGCTACTCAACAACCATAGGAGTAGGCCTACTAGCATGGCCTCACCTCCGATGGACCAGGCACTGCCCAAACTACATGGCCTCTGATGGACCAGGCTACTGCCCTAGATGTTGACTAGCATGGCCTCACCTCCGATGGACCAGGCTACTGCCCTAGATGTTGACTAGCATGGCCTCACCTCAGATGGACCAGGCTACTGCCCTAGATGTTGACTAGCATGGCCTCACCTCAGATGGACCAGGCTACTGCCCTAGATGTTGACTAGCATGGCCTCACCTCAGATGGACCAGGCTACTGCCCTAGATGTTGACTAGCATGGCCTCACCTCAGATGGACCAGGCTACTGCCCTAGATGTTGACTAGCATGGCCTCACCTCAGATGGACCAGGCTACTGCCCTAGATGTTGACTAGCATGGCCTCACCTCCGATGGACCAGGCTACTGCCCTAGATGTTGACTAGCATGGCCTCACCTCCGATGGACCAGGCTACTGCCCTAGATGTTGACTAGCATGGCCTCACCTCAGATGGACCAGGCTACTGCCCTAGATGTTGACTAGCACGGCCTCACCTCCGATGGACCAGGCTACTGCCCTAGATGTTGACTAGCATGGCCTCACCTCAGATGGACCAGGCTACTGCCCTAGATGTTGACTAGCATGGCCTCACCTCAGATGGACCAGGCTACTGCCCTAGATGTTGACTAGCATGGCCTCACCTCAGATGGACCAGGCTACTGCCCTAGATTTTGACTAGCATGGCCTCACCTCAGATGGACCAGGCTACTGCCCTAGATGTTGACTAGCATGGCCTCACCTCCGATGGACCAGGCTACTGCCCTAGATTTTGACTAGCATGGCCTCACCTCAGATGGACCAGGCTACTGCCCTAGATGTTGACTAGCACGGCCTCACCTCCGATGGACCAGGCTACTGCCCTAGATGTTGACTAGCACGGCCTCACCTCCGATGGACCAGGCTACTGCCCTAGATGTTGACTAGCATGGCCTCACCTCAGATGGACCAGGCTACTGCCCTAGATGCTTGACTAGCATGGCCTCACCTCCGATGGACCAGGCTACTGCCCTAGATGTTGACTAGCACGGCCTCACCTCCGATGGACCAGGCTACTGCCCTAGATGTTGACTAGCATGGCCTCACCTCCGATGGACCAGGCTACTGCCCTAGATGTTGACTAGCACGGCCTCACCTCCGATGGACCAGGCTACTGCCCTAGATGCTGACTAGTATGCCCTCACCTCTGATGGAGATAGGGAGCGGTTGGCTCTCCCGGGACATGAAGGTTCTCCCGCCCAGCTGGACCTTGTAGAGGCAGTAATAGTAGCCCTCGTTGGAGCGCTGTGCGTTTGAAAAGGTGAAGGTGACGAAGGGAGAGAGGGCGGGCAGCGACTGTCGCACCGTGCCGTTGGAACGGATCAGACGCAGCTGGAAAGAACCTTAGTAAGGAAATAAGATAATATGACTAAATAGCTACATTTACAAAAAACTATGTACTGCTTGTTCTTGGCTCTACGGACCGGTTTTCCCGTGCACAGCTTAGCCCAAAGACTAAAAAAGCTTGCCAACAGGAGATTCTAAATTGAAATTACTCCAGGACTAGGCAAATTGTAAAATGAATCAAATAAATGAATCAAGTTACCTCCAGGGTACTGCTGCTCGGTGGAGCAGGTGATGTTGAAGCTGTGGCCTTTGATGACAGAGCCTGTGGGAGCCTCGATGGACGTGTTGTGCCAGTGCCGAGGGGTGTGCAGCTCCACTGGTGAGATGCGAGAGAAACAAGGGGTCGGGGATCAATTTGACCCCGTCATTGAGTTACAGAATAGATCCAAATTACAAAAACAAGTCACAGTCGAGTCATTTTTTTGGATTCTGGAAAAGATGTCAGGACTTCAGACAATACCTTTTGTCGTTTTGGTTAAGTGTTTAGTAAGGAGAACATGTTTTGAAAATGGAGTGAAATGGGGCAGTACTACTATCTATCCTGCACATATGAACACTGAACTTTAGCGCATTACGTAGCAAACCGCTTTGTTTTCTTCCATTATATATCGAACTGAACAGGCCCCAGATAACTCACCCACAGTGATGTTGATAGAGTTGCTGGGTGGAGAGCTAAGCAGGGAGGAGGGAGAGCTGCCCTTGATCCTGTACAGACAGCTGTAGCTGCCCTGGTGGGTAGCCTCCAGGTCTGACAGAGTCAGCTCCACCCTGGTCTGGGCAGAGTCCACCCTCTGAGTCACCAACGGGGTGGCTATGCCCCTCTTATACAGGTGGAAGTCATTCAGGTGGTGGCCCAGTAGCACAGTACAGCTGAAGCGAACCGCCTCCCCGGCAGAGAAGACAGTGTGAGGGGAGAGCAGGGACAGGGTGGGCATCAACAGTGTACCTGTCAGGGACAAAAGGTATGTTATATATCCATTAGGATAGTTCCTAGCCACATACATTGTCTCAACAACAAACAAAAAAAACACAATCACACCACACGTATATTATCAATTGTTAATCGTTGTTTGTTCATATGTATTCCAACATGGAAATGTTTTCTGTCCCATAACCAATCCTCACTATTATAGGTGTCCTTGTCTCCTGTAGCCTGGGGATCTGTTTAAACAGATCTGGTACCAGGCTATCCTCCTGGGCCTCAGTCTCACCTGAGCATTTCACCCCAGCGTCATTATTATGGGTGCAGGTGAGGTAACTGTGGAGGACCCTGGGACATCGCGTCAGGCTCGCCTCGTGGCCAGAGCACTGGACGTGCCTCAGCCAGATCTCTCTGGAGCCCCTGCCAAACGCAGCTCCACGGAGGGCGTTCTCGGCCAGCCCACAGCCCAGCTCCAGGCACACCACGTCAGCCTCCCTCAGGTCCCAGCCGTGGTCACACACCGTCCCCCACTGGTTTCTCTGGAGCACCTCCACACGCCCCGAACACTCACTGTCCCCGTTGACGAGCCGGATGAACGACACGCCATCTGCAGAGGGTATCATTTTGAGCAATTCACCGTCTGCATCGACTCCATCCCAAGTAGCAAGAGCACAGCCTGTATGGGAACAGCATAACGAAGAGAGGAAAACATTAGAACTATAACCGTGAAAATACTGCAGAAGAGTCATTGCTACAGTACAAAGCAATTACCTTTACAGTAATGGTTATGACACTTGCTCATTACATCAAAAGAGCACATTGAAATACTAAAGCTAGTTCCAGAATGAACAAATTACACCATATAATCATCAGGCACAGAACAAAAACATTTAAATAATCTCTGACCGAGCGTACAAAGGACAAGGAGAATCTTCAGCATCTTTGTCACCGTTCCATTCGAGAGATGATGATGATGATGATGATGACGGCTCGATGCGATTTTCTGGGGAACAGACTACTCAAAATGCACCGGACAATGGAGTCCTTCAACTTGACACCACTATAGCTGGCTGGTTAACAAGTCAAAGTATCGCGGCGCAAATACTAGCCGAATGGTTTCGGTGTGCTCAGCTCGTACAACTGGCTATAGCATACCTACTGGCGTCGGCTAACTAGCTATATTCCTTCATACGTGTTTAGTCCGTCGCGGTCCTTCTTTTCACATTTAATCACGGATATTTAACATTTTAAACGGAGAGCACTACCCCCTGTCGTTAAAATAAATGTCCATTTAATATCAAACTTTTTTTTTGAGAGAGAAGGCGAAGATGATGGTTAAAAACGAGCTAGCTAGCATGCTAGCTAACTAGCTAGCATATAGTTACTCTAGTTAGCTAATGGGGTGGATGGCGTAGCTATAGTTAACATTATAGATACAGTATTCTTTATCATCCATATATAATCACTTCAAGGCGCAAATCCTTTCAGACATTATTTTTTTTGTTTACGAAAACTAGCTAGACACATGTCCGTGACGCGTTGTATTCTACGTCATCACGTACGGAAGCGATTCCCAAACCTTCCATCACACGCAGAGAGGAACCTGGAGAAGAGTCCCCTGAGCATGCTGGCCCTGGGGACTCTGTTCACAAACACACCTCCGGAGCCCCAGGACAGCAACACAATTAAAGCATAAGAAAACAAATAATTAATTGACACATTGGAAACAATTTAACAAAAACAAAAAAAACGAGCAAACTGGAATGCTATTTGGCCCTAAAATAGAGAGAAAGTACACAAGTGGCAAAATACCTGGCCACTGTCACCTGACCGAAAATTAAGGAAAACTTGTGACTTTCCACAAAGTGACCCAGTGAGCCAGTCAGCGAGCATAGTCTTGCTATTGAGAGAGGCCTCTGTAGGCAGACCTGGCTCTCAAGATAAGACAGGCCATGTGCACACTGCCCACAAAATGCACACTGCCCACAAAATGAGGTGGAAACTAATCTTCACTTCCTAACCTGCCAAATATACGACTGTATTAAAGACACATATTTCCCTCAGATTACACAGACACACAAAGAATTTGAAAACAAATTGAATTTTGATAAACTCCCATATATATTAGGTCAAATACCACAGTGTGTCATCACAGCAGCAAGATTTTGTGACCTGTTGCCACAAGAAAAGGGCAACCGGTGAAGAACAAACACCACTGTAAATACAACCCATATTTATGTTAATACACATCCCCTTTAGTGCTTCTATTATTATCACATTGTTTAAAAACTACATAGCCTTGATATGACATTTGAATTAAAATATATATGCCATTTAGCAGACGCTTTTATCCAAAGCGACTTACAGTCATGTGTGCATACATTCTACGTATGGGTGGTCCCGGGGATTGAACTCACTACCCTGGCGTTACAAGCGCCATGCTCTACCAACTGAGCTACAGAAGGAATTACTCTATTCCTTTTAAACTTTTGTGAGTGTAATGTTTATTGTTCATTTCAGATTGTTTATTTCACTTTTCTTTATTAATCTATTTATTTTTGCTTTGGCAAATGTAAACATATGTTTTCCATGCCAATAAAAGCCCCTTTTGAATTGAACTGAATGTTTTCCTCTGGCTTGTGACGATGGGTCTATTCATTACACCGATTATGTAGCGAAACGTTTCGTCTGTTGCCAAATGGAAGTGTTTCTCAATGAAAAAACAAGATTTTCTATTGGACAAATCCATGTAGGTCCCTCCCTGTTTAGTTCTGTTTGCTCTGTTCACTTCCGTTTGGTTCTCAAACTGTAATTGTTTTCTGTTGCATAAAGCGTAATGAATACACCCAATGACCATCCCACAAATTTTTTTTTTTTTTTTTTTAAGTGTGATCATCCTCCCATCCCACAGACAGAGGTCACTCATTCACCACTAGCTACTCTGCTACAACGTATCCATGTCATACTGTATGTCGAGGATGAAGCTACAGGTCAACACTGAGTATACAAAACATTAAGAACACCTGCTCTTCCAATGACACAGACAGACCAGGTGAATTCAGGTGAACGCTACGATCCCTTATTGTTGTTAAATCCACTTCAAATCAGTGTAGAGATGAAGTGGAGGAGACGGGTAAAAGAAGGGGTTTTAAGCCTTGAGACAACTGAGACTTGGATTGTGTATGTGAGCCATTCAGAGGGTGAATGGGCAAGACCAACTATTTCAGTGCCTTTGAACAGGGTATGGTAGTAGGTACCGGTTTGTGTCAATAACTGCAACATTGCTGTTTTTTTTTACACTCAATTGCTTCCTGTGTGTATCAAGAATGGTCCACCACCCAAAGGACATACAGCCAACTGTGGGAAGCATTGGGGTCAACATTTGTCAGCATCCCTGTGGAACGCTTACAACCCATTTCGTTACACCCGCAATAACATCTGATAAATATGTGTATGTGACCAATACGATTTGATTTGAACACCTTGTAGAGCCCATGCCCTTATGAATTGAGGCTGTTCTCAGGGCGAAAGGGGGGAGGTGTTCCTAATGTTTAGTATACTCAGTGTATACCTCAGTGGGACGAACCATTGCACAGGAAAGTAGCCCATCTTTGGTAGAAAGTAATGACCCGTGTGCAGGTACTGTAGGTAAGGGTAGCCATATTGATGGATGAAAAATATCTTAGGAGAACAAACATTCTTGATGCTCCTTTGATACAGACAGTCCCCCACCAATCACTGAAAGAGCTTTGTCATCCCACTAAATCATCTGACTGTCAATTGCAGATAACGGGTTGTAAAAAATGTTATACAGCTAGTCAAATGACCACAGCATTCGCGTTCGTAAGTTCATAACTGAAACCAAAAGTCTCATAGGCGTTATCAGCTTTCAACGCACCACACTGACTTTTAGAGGCTGAATTAGGTATTCGTTTCTTAAAATGTCTCTGCATTTTATCAAGGTTTTTGGAGATATTCTCATATTTAATAATCATCTATTTATTTATGTTAAATGTGAACAGATTGAGAGCAGACTTGAGTGAAACCATGCAGAGAGAGACTCTGACGATCATTCTCCTTTTACTCTGTGGTAATTCTCCTTTTACTCTGTGGTAATTCTCCTTTTACTCTGTGGTAATTCTCCTTTTACTCTGTGGTAATTCTCCTTTTACTCTGTGGTAATTCTCCTTTTACTCTGTGCTAATTCTCCCTTTACTCTGTGGTAATGTAATTCTCCTTTTACTGTTATGCTGGTGAATGAGGACCCAAAAGCGACTTAACGAAAACAGAGTCTTTATTCCAGTAAATGACAAAAGTAATAATCCTGGATATATCAAGGAGAAAACAAAACAGGAAAAACTGAAATCCACTCGTAGTAGCGAGGACTGACTGGAGACTCGACCATAGACTGCAGGTTGCTTCGGGAAGGCACCGACCGTAGCAGACTAAGACACCTGCTCATACGCAGCATCTGAAGAAGATAAAACACGACAGGGCGAGACAAGGACACAGAACAGCGAACATCATACAAGGATCCGACAAGGACAGAAGCGGAAAACAGAGGGAGAAATAGTGGCTCTAATCAGAGGGCAAAATAGGGGACAGGTGTGAAAAGAGTAAATGAGGAACAGCTGGGAGCAGGAACGGAACGATAAGGAGAGAGAGCGAGAGAGGGAGAGAGGGAGGGGAAGAGAGGGATAGAAAGAGGGAAAGAACCTAATAAGACCAGCAGAGGGAAACGAATAGAAGGGAAGCACAGAGACAAGACATGATAACCAATGACAAAACATGACAGTACCCCCCCACTCACCGAGCGCCTCCTGGCGCACTCGAGGAGGAACCCTGGCGGCAACGGAGGAAATCATCAATCAGCGAACGGTCCAGCACGTCCCGAGATGGAACCCAACTCCTCTCCTCAGGACCGTAACCCTCCCAATCCACTAAGTACTGGTGACCACGTCCCCGAGAACGCATGTCCATGATCTTTCGTACCTTGTAAATAGGTGCGCCCTCGACAAGGACGGGGGGGGAGGGAAGACGAACGGGGGCGCGAAGAAAGGGCTTGACACAGGAGACATGGAAGACAGGGTGGACGCGACGAAGATGTCGCGGAAGAAGCAGTCGCACAGCGACAGGATTGACGACCTGGGAGACACGGAACGGACCAATGAACCGCGGAGTCAACTTGCGAGAAGCTGTCGTAAGGGGAAGGTTACGAGTGGAAAGCCACACTCTCCGGCCGCGACAATACCTAGGACTCTTAATCCTACGTTTATTGGCGGCTCTCACAGTCTGCGCCCTGTAACGGCAAAGTGCAGACCTCACCCTCCTCCAGGTGCGCTCACAACGTTGGACAAACGCCTGAGTGGAGGGAACGCTGGACTCGGCGAGCTGGGACGAGAACAGAGGAGGCTGGTACCCCAGACTACTCTGAAACGGAGATAGCCCGGTAGCAGACGAAGGAAGCGAGTTGTGAGCGTATTCTGCCCAGGGAGCTGTTCTGCCCAAGACGCAGGGTTTCTAAAGAAAGGCTGCGTAATATGCGACCAATCGTCTGATTGGCCCTTTCTGCTTGACCGTTAGACTGGAGATGAAAACCGGAAGAGAGACTGACGGAAGCACCAATCAAACGACAGAATTCCCTCCAAAACTGTGACGTGAATTGCGGACCTCTGTCTGAAACGGCGTCTAACGGGAGGCCATGAATTCTGAACACATTCTCAATGATGATTTGTGCCGTCTCCTTAGCGGAAGGAAGCTTAGCGAGGGGAATGAAATGTGCCGCCTTAGAGAACCTATCGACAACCGTAAGAATCACAGTCTTCCCCGCAGACGAAGGCAGACCGGTAATGAAGTCTAAGGCGATGTGAGACCATGGTCGAGAAGGAATGGGAAGCGGTCTGAGACGACCGGCAGGAGGAGAGTTACCTGACTTAGTCTGCGCGCAGTCCGAACAAGCAGCCACGAAACGGCGCGTGTCACGCTCCTGAGTAGGCCACCAAAACCGCTGGCGAATAGAAGCAAGTGTACCCCGAACGCCGGGGTGGCCAGCTAACTTGGCAGAGTGAGCCCACTGAAGATCAGCCAGACGAGTGGAAACAGGAACGAAAAGAAGGTTACTAGGACAAGCGAGCGGCGACGCAGTGTGAGTGAGTGCTTGCTTAACCTGTCTCTCAATTCCCCAGACAGTCAACCCGACAACACGCCCATCAGGAAGAATCCCCTCGGGATCGGTAGAAGCCACAGAAGAACTAAAGAGACGGGATAAGGCATCAGGCTTGGTGTTCTTATTACCCGGGCGATAAGAAATCACGAACTCGAAACGAGCGAAAAACAACGCCCAACGAGCTTGACGTGCATTAAGTCGTTTGGCAGAACGGATGTACTCAAGGTTCTTATGGTCAGTCCAAACGACAAAGGAACGGTCGCCCCCTCCAACCACTGTCGCCATTCGCCTAGGGCTAAGCGGATGGCGAGCAGTTCGCGGTTACCCACATCATAGTTGCGTTCCGATGGCGACAGGCGATGAGAAAAATAAGCGCAAGGATGGACCTTATCGTCAGACTGGAAGCGCTGGGATAGAATGGCTCCCACGCCCACCTCTGAAGCGTCAACCTCGACAATGAATTGTTTAGTGACGTCAGGAGTAACAAGGATAGGAGCGGACGTAAAACGCTTCTTGAGGAGATCAAAAGCTCCCTGGGCGGAACCGGACCACTTAAAGCACGTCTTGACAGAAGTAAGAGCTGTGAGAGGGGCAGCAACTTGACCGAAATTACGAATGAAACGCAGATAGAAATTAGCGAAACCTAGAAAGCGCTGCAACTCGACACGTGACCTTGGAACGGGCCAATCACTGACAGCCTGGACTTTAGCGGGATCCATCTGAATGCCTTCAGCGGAAATAACAGAACCGAGAAATGTGACAGAGGAGACATGAAAGGCGCACTTTTCAGCCTTCACGTAGAGACAATTCTCTAAAAGGCGTTGGAGTACACGTCGAACGTGCTGAACATGAATCTCGAGTGACGGTGAAAAAATCAGGATATCGTCAAGGTAGACAAAAACAAAGATGTTCAGCATGTCTCTCAGTACATCATTAACTAATGCCTGAAAAACAGCTGGAGCATTAGCGAGACCGAACGGCAGAACCCGGTACTCAAAATGCCCTAACGGAGTGTTAAACGCCGTTTTCCACTCGTCCCCCTCTCTGATGCGCACGAGATGGTAAGCGTTACGAAGGTCCAACTTAGTAAAGAACCTGGCTCCCTGCAGAATCTCGAAGGCTGACGACATAAGGGGAAGTGGATAACGATTCTTAACCGTTATGTCATTCAGCCCTCGATAATCCACGCAGGGGCGCAGAGTACCGTCCTTCTTCTTAACAAAAAAAACCCCGCTCCGGCGGGAGAGGAAGAAGGCACTACGGTGCCGGCGTCGAGAGAAACAGACAAATAATCCTCGAGAGCCTTACGTTCGGGAGCCGACAGAGAGTATAGTCTACCCCGAGGAGGAGTGGTCCCCGGAAGGAGATCAATACTACAATCATACGACCGGTGAGGAGGAAGGGAGTTGGCTCTGGACCGACTGAAGACCGTGCGCAGATCATGATATTCCTCCGGCACTCCTGTCAAATCACCAGGTTCCTCCTGAGAAGAGGGGACAGAAGAAACAGGAGGGATAGCAGACATTAAACACTTCACATGACAAGAAACGTTCCAGGATAGGATAGAATTACTAGACCAATTAATAGAAGGATTATGATATACTAGCCAGGGATGACCCAAAACAACAGGTGTAAAAGGTGAACGAAAAATCAAAAAGGAAATGGTCTCACTGTGGTTACCAGATACTGTGAGGGTTAAAGGTAGTGTCTCATATCTGATACTGGGGAGAAGACTACCATCTAAGGCGAACATGGGCGTGGGCTTCCCTAACTGTCTGAGAGGAATGTCATGTTTCCGAGCCCATGCTTCGTCCATAAAACAACCCTCAGCCCCAGAGTCTATCAAGGCACTGCATGAAGCAGCCGAACCGGTCCAGCGTAGATGGACCGACATGGTAGTACAGGATCTAGATGGAGAGACCTGAGTAGTAGCGCTCACCAGTAGCCCTCCGCTTACTGATGAGCTCTGGCTTTTACTGGACATGAATTGACAAAATGTCCAGCAGAACCGCAATAGAGGCAAAAGCGGTTGGTAATCCTCCGTTCCCTCTCCTTAGTCGAGATGCGAATACCTCCCAGCTGCATGGGCTCAGTCTCTGAGCCGGAGGGAGGAGATGGTTGCGATGCGGAGAGGGGGAACACCGTTAACGCGAGCTCTCTTCCACGAGCTCGGTGACGAAGATCTACCCGTCGTTCTATGCGGATGGCGAGTGCAATCAAAGAGTCCACACTGGAAGGAACCTCCCGGGAGAGAATCTCATCCTTAACCTCAGCGTGGAGTCCCTCCAGAAAACGAGCGAGCAACGCCGGCTCGTTCCAGTCACTAGAGGCAGCAAGAGTGCGAAACTCTATAGAGTAATCCGTTATGGATCGATCACCTTGACATAGGGAAGCCAGGGCCCTAGAAGCCTCCCTACCAAAAACTGAACGATCAAAAACCCGTATCATCTCCTCTTTAAAGTTCAGGTAATTGTTAGAACACTCAGCCCTTGCCTCCCAGATAGCTGTGCCCCACTCTCGGCCCGACCAGTAAGGAGTGAAATGACGTAAGCAATCCGAGCTCTCTCTCTTGAGTATGTGTTGGGTTGGAGAGAGAACACAATATCACACTGGGTGAGAAAGGAGCGGCACTCAGTGGGCTGCCCAGAGTAACATGGTGGGTTATTAACCCTAGGTTCCGGAGACTCGGAAGACCAGGAAGTAGCTGGTGGCACGAGACGAAGACTCTGAAACTGTCCTGAGAGGTCGGAAACCTGAGCGGCCAGGGTCTCAACGGCATGACGAGCAGCAGACAATTCCTGCTCGTGTCTGCCGAGCATTGCTCCCTGGATCTCGACGGCAGTGTTACGAGAATCCGTAGTCGCTGGGTCCATTCTTGGTCGGATCCTTCTGTTATGCTGGTGAATGAGGACCCAAAAGCGACTTAACGAAAACAGAGTCTTTATTCCAGTAAATGACAAAAGTAATAATCCTGGAAATATCAAGGAGAAAACAAAACAGGAAAAACTTAAATCCACTCGTAGTAGCGAGGACTGACTGGAGACTCGACCATAGACTGCAGGTTGCTTCGGGAAGGCACCGACCGTAGCAGACTAAGACACCTGCTCATACGCAGCATCTGAAGAAGATAAAACACTTTTACTCTGTGGTAATGTAATTCTCCTTTTACTCTGTGGTAATGTAATTCTCCTTTTACTCTGTGGTAATTTTTCCTCTGTGGTAATTCTCCTTTTACTCTGTGGTAATTCTCCTTTTACTCTGTGGTAATTCTCCCTTTACTCTGTGGTAATGTAATTCTCCTTTTACTCTGTGGTAATGTAATTCTCATTTTACTCTGTGGTAATGTAATTCTCCTTTTACTCTGTGGTAATTCTCCTTTAACTCTGTGGTAATTCAACTTTTACTCTGTGGTAATTCTCCTTTTACTCTGTGGTAATTCTCCTTTTACTCTGTGGTAATTCTCCCTTTACTCTGTGGTAATTCTCCTTTTACTCTGTGGTAATTCTCCTTTTACTCTGTGGTAATTCTCCTTTTACTCTGTGGTAATTCTCCTTTTACTCTGTGGTAATTCTCCTTTTACTCTGTGGTAATTCTCCCTTTACTCTGTGGTAATGTAATTCTCCTTTTACTCTGTGGTAATGTAATTCTCCTTTTACTCTGTGGTAATGTAATTCTCCTTTTACTCTGTGGTAATTCTCCTTTAACTCTGTGGTAATTAAACTTTTACTCTGTGGTAATTCTCCTTTTACTCTGTGGTAATTCTCCTTTTACTCTGTGGTAATTCTCCTTTTACTCTGTGGTAATTCTCCTTTTACTCTGTGGTAATTCCACTTTTACTCTGAGTTAATTCTCCTTTTACTCTGTGGTAATTCCACTTTTACTCTGTGGTAATTCTCCTTTAACTCTGTGGTAATTCTCCTTTTACTCTGTGGTAATTCTCCTTTCACTTTAATAGTATTGTGAATAAGGCTATTACAGTGATTACAATGTAACATTGGGCATAACGGCTTTATCTATTGTATCTGAATTATACTAAACATGGAGAAACATTAACTGGTATGTGGTTGAGGTTTTGAACAGTGTTACTTTGCCATCTCAAACAGCACTAAATCTTTCTTACTGTCACTCAAAAGTTAAAGAGAAAATGATCATGAATGTTATTACCATGTTCCACATATAACAAACTCACTATTTCCTTCCTTCTCTAGCTGGGCTTCCAGGTGACTGTGGAGTAATAGAGTTTCCCGTACTCCATTCTGATATTACGGGTGAACGACAATGCATCCTTATTGGATGAGTGCCAGTCTGTTTCTAATGTGGGACCAGGCTATTCATTTTATTCCCCGTGTACACTAAAGCATATGCTAGTTTAATTCAATTGTGTTGTCATCAACCTGTTGATATATTTATATATACATATATATTTCAGGCTGTATGAAAATGACATGTGCCAGGAGTATCAATGCCTGTGTGGACACACATGGACAGGCCCCCACAGAACAGCTCAAAGGTGAGGAGGACAAAATGGCAGATGTCTTGGTTATAATACATTTATACATCATGGATTAGATCATCTTGAGGTTGTATATATATCCTAAAGTATATACGTTAGCCTCAAAGTCTTTTCATCATGCATTATCAAAACAACGATATAATAATGCTATATTTATTTTATTTTATTTTATTACATTTTTTTCTCCCCAAAAATCAAAACAATACTTATTTTCCACCATAATTTGCAAATAAATTCATTAAAAATCCTACAATGTGATTTTCTGGATTTTTTTCCCTCATTTTGTCTGTCATAGTTGAAGTGTACCTATGATGAAAATTACATTTACATTTACATTTAAGTCATTTAGCAGACGCTCTTATCCAGAGCGACTTACAAATTGGTGCATTCACCTTATGACATCCAGTGTCCAGTGGAACAGTCACTTTACAATAGTGCATCTAAATCTCAAGGGGGGGTGAGAGGGATTACTTATCCTATCCTAGGTATTCCTTAAAGAGGTGGGGTTTCAGGTGTCTCCGGAAGGTGGTGATTGACTCCGCTGTCCTGGCGTCGTGAGGGAGTTTGTTCCACCATTGGGGGGCCAGGGCAGCGAACAGTTTTGACTGGGCTGAGCGGGAGCTGTACTTCCTCAGTGGTAGGGAGGCGAGCAGGCCAGAGGTGGATGAACGCAGTGCCCTTGTTTGGGTGTAGGGCCTGATCAGAGCCTGGAGGTACTGAGGTGCCGTTCCCCTCACAGCTCCGTAGGCAAGCACCATGGTCTTGTAGCGGATGCGAGCTTCAACTGGAAGCCAGTGGAGAGAACGGAGGAGCGGGGTGACGTGAGAGAACTTGGGAAGGTTGAACACCAGACGGGCTGCGGCGTTCTGGATGAGTTGAAGGGGTTTAATGGCACAGGCAGGGAGCCCAGCCAACAGCGAGTTGCAGTAATCCAGACGGGAGATGACAAGTGCCTGGATTAGGACCTGCGCCGCTTCCTGTGTGAGGCAGGGTCGTACTCTGCGGATGTTGTAGAGCATGAACCTACAGGAACGGGCCACCGCCTTGATGTTGGTTGAGAACGACAGGGTGTTGTCCAGGATCACGCCAAGGTTCTTGGCGCTCTGGGAGGAGGACACAATGGAGTTGTCAACCGTGATGGCGAGATCATGGAACGGGCAGTCCTTCCCCGGGAGGAAGAGCAGCTCTGTCTTGCCGAGGTTCAGCTTGAGGTGGTGATCCGTCATCCACACTGATATGTCTGCCAGACATGCAGAGATGCGATTCGCCACCTGGTCATCAGAAGGGGAAAGGAGAAGATTAATTGTGTGTCGTCTGCATAGCAATGATAAGAGAGACCATGTGAGGTTATGACAGAGCCAAGTGACTTGGTGTATAGCGAGAATAGGAGAGGGCCAAGAACAGAGCCCTGGGGGACACCAGTGGTGAGAGCGCGTGGTGAGGAGACAGATTCTCGCCACGCCACCTGGTAGGAGCGACCTGTCAGGTAGGACGCAATCCAAGCGTGGGCCGCGCCGGAGATGCCCAACTCGGAGAGGGTGGAGAGGAGGATCTGATGGTTCACAGTATCGAAGGCAGCCGATAGATCTAGAAGGATGAGAGCAGAGGAGAGAGAGTTAGCTTTAGCAGTGCGGAGCGCCTCCGTGATACAGAGGAGAGCAGTCTCAGTTGAATGACTAGTCTTGAAACCTGACTGATTTGGATCAAGAAGGACATTCAGAGAGAGATAGCGGGAGAGCTGGCCAAGGACGGCACGTTCAAGAGTTTTGGAGAGAAAAGAAAGAAGGGATACTGGTCTGTAATTGTTGACATCGGAGGGATCGAGTGTAGGTTTTTTCAGAAGGGGTGCAACTCTCGCTCTCTTGAAGACGGAAGGGACGTAGCCAGCAGTCAGGGATGAGTTGATGAGCGAGGTGAGGTAAGGGAGAAGGTCTCCGGAAATGGTCTGGAGAAGAGAGGAGGGGATAGGGTCAAGCGGGCAGGTTGTTGGGCGGCCGGCCGTCACAAGACGCGAGATTTCATCTGGAAAGAGGGGAGAAAGAGGTCAGAGCACAGGGTAGGGCAGTGTGAGCAGAACCAGTGGTGTCGTTTGACTTAGCAAACGAGGATCGGATGTCGTCGACCTTCTTTTCAAAATGGTTGACGAAGTCATCTGCAGAGAGGGAGGAGGGGGGGGGAGGAGGATTCAGGAGGGAGGAGAAGGTGGCAAAGAGCTTCCTAGGGTTAGAGGCAGATGCTTGGAATTTAGCGTGGTAGAAAGTGGCTTTAGCAGCAGAGACAGAGGAGGAAAATGTAGAGAGGAGGGAGTGAAAGGATGCCAGGTCCGCAGGGAGGCGAGTTTTCCTCCATTTCCGCTCGGCTGCCCGGAGCCCTGTTCTGTGAGCTCGCAATGAGTCATCGAGCCACGAGCCACGAGCCAATTACAGGCCTCTCTCATCTTTTTAAGTAGGAGAACTTGCACAATTGGTGGCTGACTAAATACTTTTTTGCCCCACTGTATATATATATATATATACTGTATCTGTTTTTAAGTGATGGTCTGTTTGTATAAAGTATACTGTATCTGTTGTTATGTAATGGTCTTTGTGTGTATATATATATATATATATACACTGTATCTGCTTTTAAGTGATGGTCTGTTTGTATACAGTATACTGTACCTGTTGTTAAGTGTGTTTGTGTACTCTATATTCGCCGAGGTGATCATTGATTTAAGTCAGTCTTTCTCTTGCAGGTTGTTTTATGGGCAGACTCATTGATAAAGGCTCATTGATAAGGCTCATTGATAAGGCTCATTAATAAAGGCTCATTGATACGGCTCATTGATAAGGCTCATTGATAAAGGCTCATTAATAAAGGCTCATTGATAAGGCTCATTGATAAGGCTCATTGATAAGGCTCATTGATAAGGCTCATTGATAAAGGCTCATTAATAAAGGCTCATTGATAAGGCTCATTGATAAAGGCTCAGACGTTCATTACGTCGTTGTTTGCGTTGATCTTTGATGATCCAGGTCAGACATATTATCGCATTTTGAAGTTTTACCTCCTGGAGTGGTGTGGTGTTGATTCATCCCTACAGTTCTGAAGTCCAATCCGCCTGCTATTTATCAAGTTGCTGAAGAGAAATGTGAAAATTAGTACCTAGACAACAAGGTATTCTATGAGTCCTGAGACAACAAGCTATTCTATAAGTACTTAGACAACAAACTATTCTATAAGTACATAGACAACAAGCTATTCTATAAGTACATAGACAACAAGCTATTCAATAAGTACTTAGACAACAAGGTATTATATAAGTACTTAGATAACAAGGCATTCTGCAGGTACTTCGATAACAAGGTATTCTATGAGTACTTAGACAACAGGGTATTCTATAAGTACTGAGATAACAAGGTATTCTGGGGGTACTTAGACAAGGTATTCTGGGGGTACTTAGACAAAGTATTCTATAAGTACTTTGAAAACAAGGTATTATATAAGTACTTAGACAACAAGGTATTCTATAAGTACCTTGACAACAAGGTATTCTATAAGTATTTAGACAGCAGTATTTTATACAAGTACTTAGACAACAAGATATTCTATGAATACTTAGAAAACAAGGTATTCTATAAGTACTTGGACAGCAATATATTCTGTAAGTACTTAGACAACACGATATTCTCTAATTTTCATATCAGTTAAATCTGATTGCTATATATTCCATATTTTCAGTTGCTGTGAGCTGTTGGCTCTACCATACTTTGAAAGGAATGGTAAGCTGCTATGGTCAGCTAGATGACAACTTCATCAAGGAACTGAGTAAGGCAGATATCATATAATTTATATCATTACACAATTGTATTTAAAAATGTTTACATAAATGTACACATACGAAATGTTCATGTACAGTGCCTTCAGAAAGTATTCATACCCCTTGACTTATTCCACATTTTGTTGTTGTTACAGCCTGAATTCAAAATGGATTACATATATTTTTTTAATTGTTTAAAACGTTGTAGACGCACCTTTCGGCAGTGATTACAGCTGTGAGTCTTCCTGGTTAAGTCTCTAAGAGCTTTCCACACCTGGATTGTGAAACAGTTGCCCATTATTCTTTTCAAAATTCTTCAAGCTTTGTCAAATTTGTTGTTGATCATTTATAGACCCTTTTCAGGTCTCTGCCATAGATTTTCAAGTAGATTTAAGTCAAAAACGGTAACTTGGCCACTCAGGAACATTCACTGTATTCTTGGTAAGCAACTCGAGTGTTTTAGGTTATTATCCTGCTCAAAGGTGAATTAATCTCCCAGTGTCTGGTGGAAAGCAGACTGAATCAGATGTTCCTCTAAGATTTTGCCTGTGCTTAATTATTGCAAGCATACCCATAACTTGATGCAGCTACCACTATGCTTGAAAATATGGAGAGTGGTACTCAGTAATGTGTTGTGTTGGATTTGACCCAAACATATCACTTTGTATTCAAGGCAAAAAGTGAATTGCTTTGCCACAGTTTTTGCAGTATTACTTTAGTGCCTTGTTGCAAACAGAATGCATGCTAAGGAATATTTTTATTCTGTACAGGCTTCCTTTTCACTCTGTCAATTAGGTTAGTGTTATGGAGTAACTACAACGTTGTTGATCCATCCTCAGTTTTCTCCTCTATTACAGCCATTAAACTCTGTAACTGTTTTAAAATCACCATTGGTGAAATCCCTGAGTGGTTTCCTTCCTCTCTGGCAACTGAGTTAGGAAGGACGCCTGTATGTGTGTAGTGACTGCCTGTATCTTTGTAGTGACTGGGTGTATTGATACACCATCAAAGTGTAATTAATAACTTCACCATGCTCAAAGGGATATTCATTGTCTGCTTTTTTATACCTATCTACCAATGGTTTCCTTTCTTTAAGAGGCACTGGAAAACCTCCCTGGTCTTTGTGGTTGAATCTGTGTTTGAAATTCTCATGCTCGAATGAGGGTCTTTATACAGTAGATAATTGTATTTGTGGGGTACAGAGATGAGGTAGTCATTCAAAAATCATGCTAAACACCATTAATATTATTGAGTTCATGTAACTTGTGACTTGTTAAGCACATTTTTACTCCTGAACTTATGTAGGCTTGCCATAACAAAGGGGTTGAATACTTATTGGCTCAAGATATCACAGCTTAAAATGTTCAATGAATTTGTAAAAATATCGAGAAAAAAATCACGAAATAATATTGAAATCATTCCACTTTAACATAATGTGATGTGTGGAGGCCAGTGACACAACATCTCAATTGAATTCATTTTATATTCAGGCTGTAACATATTAAAATGTGGGAAAAGCCGAGGGGTATGTGTCACGTTCGTCATAACGAGAAGACCAGGGCGCAGCGTGCTATGAATACATTCTTTATTTACAAGAAGAACACTAAAACAAACTAACAAAATAACAAAACTAATGTGAAGCTATAACACAAGTGCTGACATGCAACTACACATAGACAATAACCCACAAAACCAAAAATGGTAAATGGCTACCTAAATATGATCCCCGATCAGAGACAACGATAAACAGCTGTCTCTGATTGGGAACCAATTCAGGCAATCATAGACCTACATATACCTAGACATACTAAAACCCCATAGATATACAAAAACCCTAGACAGGGAAAAACACCTAGACAATACAAAAACTAAACCAACCACCCTCGTCACACCCTGACCTAACCAAAATAATAAAGAAAACAAAGAATACTAAAGGTCAGGGTGTGACAGTGTGAATACATTCTGAAGGCGCTGTAGATTCCCCTGGATTGTTTGACTCTTCTATTGAATTTAGGGGTGGCAGGGTAGCCTAGTGGTTAGAGTGTAGAGGCGGCAGGGTAGCCTAGTGGTTAGAGTGTAGAGGCGGCAGGGTAGCCTAGTGGTTAGAGTGTAGAGGAGGCAGGGTAGCCTAGTGGCTAGAGTGTAGAGGCGGCAGGGTAGCCTAGTGGTTAGAGTGTAGAGGCGGCAGGGTAGCCTAGTGGTTAGAGTGTAGAGGCGGCAGGGTAGCCTAGTGGTTAGAGTGTAGAGGCGGCAGGGTAGCCTAGTGGTTAGAGTGTAGAGGCGGCAGGGTAGCCTAGTGGTTAGAGTGTAGAGGCGGCAGGGTAGCCTAGTGGTTAGAGTGTAGAGGCGGCAGGGTAGCCTAGTGGTTAGAGTGTAGAGGCGGCAGGGTAGCCTAGTGGTTAGAGTGTAGAGGCGGCAGGGTAGCCTAGTGGTTAGAGTGTAGAGGCGGCAGGGTAGCCTAGTGGCTAGAGTGTAGAGGCGGCAGGGGTAGCCTAGTGGTTAGAGTGTAGAGGCGGCAGGGTAGCCTAGTGGTTAGAGTGTAGAGGAGGCAGGGTAGCCTAGTGGCTAGAGTGTAGAGGTGGCAGGGTAGCCTAGTGGTTAGAGTGTAGAGGCGGCAGGGTAGCCTAGTGGTTAGAGTGTAGAGGCGGCAGGGTAGCCTAGTGGCTAGAGTGTAGAGGCGGCAGGATAGCCTAGTGGTTAGAGTGTAGAGGCGGCAGAGTAGCCTAGTGGTTAGAGTGTAGAGGAGGCAGGGTAGCCTAGTGGTTAGAGCGTTGGACTAGTAACCGAAAGGTTTCATGTTCAAATCCCCGAGCTGACAAGGTACAAATCTTGTCAGTCAAATCTGTCGTTCTGCCCCTGAACAGGCAGTTAACCCACTATTCCGAGGCCGTCATTGAAAATAAGACTTTGTTTTTAACTGACTTGCCTGGTTAAAAAATGTTTAAATTTTAGATTAGTTTCTGTCTGATTGTAAAACGACTGTGTACTCCACCAATTCTCCCACCAATTCATACTCTTTTTTTTCCCAACAGAAAAAAGGGCAGAGAGAGAGAGATGAAAGACAATATGTTACGTAAGTAAAATGACATTCTTTGTAATGGACCGTATTATTTTAAGTCTACACTGAGTGTACAAAACATTAGGAACACCTGCTCTTTCCATGACACAGACTGACCAGGTGAATCCAGGTGAAAGCTATGATCCCTTATTGTTAAATCCACTTCAATCAGTGTAGATGAAGAGGAAGATACAGGTTTAAAGAATGATTTTTAAAGCCTCGAGTCAATTGAGACATGGATTGTGTGTGTGTTGCCATACAGAGGGTGAATTGGCAAGACAAAAATATTTCAGTTCCTTTGACCAGGGTAGTAGTTGCCAGCCGCACCAGTTTGAGCTTTGTGAGCACTATGGTGTTGAACGCTGAGCTCTAGTCAATTTGAGTCAACATGGGCCAGTATCCCTGTGGACTGCTTTCGAAAACCCCTTGCCCCCACGGGCCTGGGGCCAGGGGCTTCAGCCCCGGTAAGGTGATGCATTAACCTGGCCCTGCTTGTAGAGTCCATGCCCGTGACAAATGGAGTCTGTTCTGAGGACAAAAGGGGGCGCAAACTCAATATTAGGACAGTGTTCCTAATGTTTTGTCCACTCTGCGTATTTATTTAAGTCTACACTGTGATAATAGTTCAAGTTTTCAAATATTACTATTGTTGATAGTTGTATCATTTCATCACTTGTAAATGATGATGCATATATTTTCACACATTTAAGTTGTCTCTTGGAATCAGCAATGTTTCTGTCTCTTTGCGGTAGGTTATGTGACATGCGTGAGCAAACCCATGCCAGACTGGAACTGGTGTAAAAGACTCTGATGATCTTCTTGGTAAGTAATTATAGTGTAAAAAAAAAACAACATTAAGATGGTATTTTACCGTGTCCACAGTATTCTACAGTGTCCACAGTATTTTACCGTGTCTAGAGTATTTTAGTGTCCACAGTATTCTACAGTGTCCACAGTATTTTACCGTGTCTAGAGTATTTTAGTGTCCACAGTATTCTACAGTGTCCACAGTATTTTACCGTGTCTAGAGTATTCTACAGTGTCCACAGTATTTTACCGTGTCTAGAGTATTTTAGTGTCCACAGTATTTTACCGTGTCTAGAGTATTTTAGTGTCCACAGTATTCTACAGTGACCACAGTATTTTACCGTGTCCACAGTATTCTACAGTGTCCACAGTATTCTACAGTGTCCACAGTATTCTACAGTGTCCACAGTATTCTACAGTGTCCACAGTATTCTACAGTCTCCACAGTATTTTACCGTGTCTAGAGTATTTTAGTCTCCACAGTATTCTACAGTGACCACAGTATTCTACAGTGACCACAGTATTTTACCGTGTCCACAGTATTCTACAGTCTCCACAGTATTCTACAGTCTCCACAGTATTTTACCGTGTCTAGAGTATTTTAGTCTCCACAGTATTTTACCGTGTCTAGAGTATTTTAGTGTCCACAGTATTCTACAGTGTCCACAGTATTTTACCTTGTCTAGAGTATTCTACAGTGTCCACAGTATTTTACCGTGTCTAGAGTATTTTAGTGTCCACAGTATTCTACAGTGACCACAGTATTCTACAGTGACCACAGTATTCTACCGTGTCCACAGTATTCTACAGTGTCCACAGTATTCTACAGTGTCCACAGTATTCTACAGTGTCCACAGTATTCTACAGTGTCCACAGTATTCTACAGTCTCCACAGTATTTTACCGTGTCTAGAGTATTTTAGTCTCCACAGTATTTTACCGTGTCTAGAGTATTTTAGTCTCCACAGTATTCTACAGTGTCCACAGTATTTTACCGTGTCTAGAGTATTCTACAGTGTCCACAGTATTCTACAGTGTCCACAGTATTTTACCGTGTCTAGAGTATTTTAGTCTCCACAGTATTTTACCGTGTCTAGAGTATTTTAGTCTCCACCGTAATATATATTTTTGTTGTTGTATTTTCCCCCCTTTACGTGATAACCAATAGCGATCGTCTCATCGCTTCAACTCCCCAACGGGTTCGGGAGAGGCGAAACATGACTTGCCAAACTGTGCTTTTTAATCACCAGCCCGCTTAACCAGGAAGCCAGCCGCACCAATGTGTCAGAGAAAACACCGTTCAACTGATGACTGAGGTCATCCTGCAGGTGCCCGGCCCGCCACAAGGAGCCGCTAGAGCGCAATGAGCCAAGTAAAGGCCACCCGGCCAAACCCTCCCCTAAACCCAGACAACGCTGGGCCAATTGTGCGCCACCCTATGCAACTCCCGGTCACGGCCAGTTGTGATACAGACTGGGATCAAACCTGGGTCTGTGGTGACGGGAGGCCGCTCCCACAGTATTTTAATGTTCACAATATTCTAGTGTCCACAGGATTCTAGTGTCCACAGGATTCTAGTGTCCACAGGATTCTAGTGTCCACAGGATTCTAGTGTCCACAGGATTCTAGTGTCCACAGTATTTTACAGTGTCCACAGGATTCTAGTCTTCACAGTATTCTAGTGTCCACAGGATTCTAGTCTTCACAGTATTCTAGTGTCCACGGGATTCTAGTGTTCCCGGTATTCTAGTGTCCACGGTATTCTAGTGTTCACGGTATTCTTAAATGTAAATGTATTCTAGTGCTCATGGTATTCTTGTGTTCACGGTATTCTAGTGCCCATGGTATTCTAGTGTTCACGGTATTCTAGTGTCCACGGTATTCTAGTGTCCACGGTATTCTAGTGTCCACGGTATTCTAGTGTCTACGGGATTCTAGTGTTCACGGTATTCTAGTGTCCACAGTATTCACAGAATTCTAGTGTCCACGGTCCATTCCAAACAAAAAGTTGATGCAACTTGTTATGAGGATGTTCTAGTAAATCAGATCAAACTACATTTGATAAGAGTTGGGCATATTATATATATATATATATATATATATATATATATATATATATATATATATATATATATATATACCCTTCTCAGTCTTTGCATAAGGTTTTCACTTTTGATTGAACCACTATGTAAAAGTGTAGTTTGGTACGGGGTTGTGAAGTGAGAAAATCCAGTTGACATTCAGCATCTTTTACTGTAGACCACCAAGTGAAATCCATAACACCAAAAAAATCCAGTCCATCTTTTACTGTAGACCACCAAGTGAAATCCATAACGCCACAAGTCTATATTTTCCAACCAGGTTACTGTAGTATGACACCATTCAAAAACAAATGAACCAAACCACTTATTGATGCAATTTTATTGAGCCACTGGTCAAATAAGCATTCACGTTGTCGTTATATTGTAAAAGATGACCATGTTCTTTAACAAACACAATATTACAGATTAACCTGTATTCGTTAATGTTAAATATGATGCATTACTCAGCGATAATTCTAATCAAAACTTCACCGTGTGGTAGTGAATACATAAACTATCATGAGTGTGTGTGTGTGCTTTTGCCTGGAAAATAACCACTCTAGCTATGCCTCCACCTTCTTTCCCGTCATTAGTGTGAAATTAAATAGCCTGTAATGAAATAGCCTGTAGCCAAAGAAAGTGGTGGGAACGTTGGACATTCAACATGGATAAGCTGTCAGAGAAACAGCATTTAACAATACAAATACAATAAAATAATTTAGTTGAACTTAACAGTGGCCCACCTATTCCGGGTGACCTCTTTACCTCGTATGATTCAAAACGGAAACTAAAGTTCTTTTCGGGACATGGAGATGTCCTAGCCGGATTCCCATATCTGTTTGTGTCGTCTTGCCAACTTACAACTCAAAATGACAGCAGTGGAGTTGGTAATAACAGCACAAACCGATCTGGGACTCGGGCTAGAGTTGTCCTGTCGTAAGTACCACAATTCTTGAGCGTAGAATTATTCTGAACACCTTAATAAACATAACATGCTCCCATTAAAATAAAACATTATTTTTCCAAGAGTCCCAAATGGCACCCTATTCCCTATATAGTGCACTACTTTTGACTAGAGCCTATAAGGCTCTGGTCAAAAGTAGTGCCCTAAATAGGGATAGGGGATAGTTTTCTATTTGGGATGCAGCCTTAAAAATCAGTTTCAGGTCCTTTGGATAACAGTAAAACCTGCTTTCAAATTCCCTCAAGAGAAACCAACAGTTCACAAAAAAAAACAAGTTTCCTTTCTTCTGCAATAGTCTCTTTCTTAGCCAACGTGCGTTGGGGTACAGCTACATCATGTTGCCCGTCCATCCGACGGGCCTGACCAAAACACCTTGTCATTGATCATTGCGAGGAGTCTCCCATCAGGTGGACAATGAGTTCGTAGGTGGAGAGGACGATGGCTGTGTTGGGGATCTGTCTGATAAGCTGTGGAATGAGTCCTCTGTAAAACGCAGCGTAGCCCTCCTCCACTGCCACCAACCGGGCCGTCTGGAAGAAGTACTGATATTTGCTGCCCTCTTCTCGCAGCCTTGTCCGAATCACCTCTGACGAAGGGAGACAAGACGCGTTAGAAGGTGATTTTGAATGAAGTATTACAGAGTATTTTATATTTGAAGTATTACAGAGTATTTTATATTTGAAGTATTACAGAGTATTTTATATTTGAAGTATTACAGAGTATTTTATATTTGAAGTATTACAGAGTATTTTATATTTGAAGTATTACAGAGTATTTTATATTTGAAGTATTACAGAGTATTTTATATTTGAAGTATTACAGAGTATTTTATATTTGAAGTATTACAGAGTATTTGACCCCAAGATGGAAGGAACGCTGGGAGTTTAATCTAAAAAAAAAGACTGTTCACTTAAAAAGGTCAAGTCTGTAGCTTTCTGGGCGACCCAACCAATAACACATAGAAATGCGAGTTATAGAGCGGTCATTCTCATTGAAAGCCAGTCTAATAAGCTGTAGAGCCATTCTATGAATGCCATTTCGATGCTTCCACCATTTTTCTTTTTTTTTAAGTTTAGATTTGGTTTTGTACACAGGCTTCAAAACAGCTTCAAAATGGATGTTTGGGTTATTCAAAAGACATTTCACAGGGGTTTAGATTTTTACTGACTTTAATGATTCTCTACTGCACACCTTGAAATTAGGCGAACATTGATGACAATTTTGAGTCACGATGTGTGTTTGCATATTCCACAGTAGACTAGATGGCCGTTGACTGGGCCGTTGTCATTTAACAACTACGGCTTGGCCTCCGACGTCAATGTGCATTTTGTCCGTTGAGATGTGGTTTGACAAGTTAATATCCTAACATCTTATTTACTACCCATTAACCCCATGCTTACCGTGTGGGTAGGCTATGCAGGAAGCACAACCCTTAGCGAAGGCAGCCGCCATCATCAGGCCTAGGAAGTCGGACGCCCCTTTCTCCGTCTCGCTGTTCGGCGACGTGAAGCGCGCTTCGTTCAGGCGTTTCTTCAGCGTCTCGTAGATGAGGAAACAGATCATGGTCTCGGAGATGCCAGCGTAGGACGCCGTCAGACCCCGGTAGAAACCTCTCATGCCCTCTGTCTTATAAACGTAACGGGCACACTGCAGCGCGTTCGTCTTCTTCTCCCCTCGCGCCCTGGAGGAAATTATCGGAGGTTAGATTAGACTGAAAGAAACAAATTAAGTAGGAACTTAAAAATAGTGGAAAACAGAAGAAAAACAGAGTGGTTCTATTTGAACCAATAGGAAATATGTGTTTTGCTCCAGGTTGCTATGGTGCGCCTCAATGTGGGGCTCCCGTGTGGCACAGCGGTCTAAGGCACTGCATCTCAGTGCTAGAGGCGCCACATTTCAGTCAACACTTCACCTCCCCAAAACACATCAGTTGTCGTGTGGAGAAGTCAGCATACCTCAGACTCCAGTCAAATATGGAGTCTGAGGTACAACATGCTTCGCTACACCCGCAATAACATCTGCTATGCACGTGTCTGTGACCAATAACATCTGCTATACACGTGTCTGTAACCAATAACATTTGATTTGAATAGGTCACAGGACAAGATGGGGGGGGCATTCTCTCTCAAACATTACATCCTATATTCCATTTCCTTTCTCAAATATACATTTCAGTATATATTTTTTAGCATCTTAATACATTTCAAAATATATCTTAGAAGAATATTTGATTAATTTTTCCTCTAGCAGTTAACAGTAGTTTGAGGGACGAGCTACATAACACTAGTTTGAGGGACGAGCTATATAACACTAGTTTGAGGGACGAGCTATATAACACTAGTTTGAGGGACGAGCTATATCACACTAGTTTGAGGGACGAGCTATATCACACTAGTTTGAGGGACGAGCTTTATAACACTAGTTTGAGGGACGAGCTATATAACACTAGTTTGAGGGACGAGCTATATCACACTAGTTTGAGGGACGAGCTTTATAACACTAGTTTGAGGGACGAGCTATATCACACTAGTTTGAGGGACGAGCTTTATAACACTAGTTTGAGGGACGAGCTATATGACACTAGTTTGAGGGCCGAGCTATATAACGCTAGTTTGAGGGACGATCTACAGTGCCTTGCGAAAGTATTCGGCCCCCTTGAACTTTGCGACCTTTTGCCACATTTCAGGCTTAAAACAAAGATATAAAACTGTATTTTTTTGTGAAGAATCAACAAGTGGGACACAATCATGAAGTGGAACGACATTTATTGGATATTTCAAACTTTTTTAACAAATCAAAAACTGAAAAATTGGGCGTGCAAAATTATTCAGCCCCTTTAAGTTAATACTTTGTAGCGCCACCTTTTGCTGCGATTACAGCTGTCTCTATCAGTTTTGCACATCGAGAGACTGACATTTTCTCCCATTCCTCCTTGCAAAACAGCTCGAGCTCAGTGAGGTTGGATGGAGAGCATTTGTGAACAGCAGTTTTCAGTTCTTTCCACGGATTCTCGATTGGATTCAGGTCTGGACTTTGACTTGGCCATTCTAACACCTGGATATGTTCATTTTTGAACCATTCCATTGTAGATTTTGCTTTATGTTTTGGATCATTGTCTTGTTGGAAGACAAATCTCCGTCCCAGTCTCAGGTCTTTTGCAGACTCCATCAGGTTTCCTTCCAGAATGGTCCTGTATTTGGCTCCATCCATCTTCCCATCAATTTTAACCATCTTCCCTGTCCCTGTTGAAGAAAAGCAGGCCCAAACCATGATGCTGCCACCACCATGTTTGACAGTGGGGATGGTGTGTTCAGGGTGATGAGCTGTGTTGCTTTTATGCCAAACATAACGTTTTGCATTGTTGCCAAAAGTTCAATTTTGGCTTCATCTGACCAGAGCACCTTCTTCCACATGTTTGGTGTGTCTCCCAGGTGGCTTGTGGCAAATGGGCCTCTTGGCTGCATCTCTGATCAGTCTTCTCCTTGTATGAGCTGAAAGTTTAGAGGGACGGCCAGGTCTTGGTAGATTTGCAGTGGTCTGATACTCCTTCCATTTCAATATTATCGCTTGCACAGTGCTCCTTGGGATGTTTAAAGCTTGGGAAATCTTTTTGTATCCAAATCCGGCTTTAAACTTCTTCACAACAGTATCTCGGACCTGCCTGGTGTGTTCCTTGTTCTCCATGATGCTCTCTGCGCTTTTAACGGACCTCTGAGACTATCACAGTGCAGGTGCATTTATACGGAGACTTGATTACACACAGGTGGATTGTATTTATCATCATTAGTCATTTAGGTCAACATTGGATCATTCAGAGATCCTCACTGAACTTCTGGAGAGAGTTTGCTGCACTGAAAGTAAAGGGGCTGAATAATTTTGCACGCCCAATTTTTCAGTTTTTGATTTGTTAAAAAAGTTTGAAATATCCAATAAATGTCGTTCCACTTCATGATTGTGTCCCACTTGTTGTTGATTCTTCACAAAAAAATACAGTTTTATATCTTTGTTTTAAGCCTGAAATGTGGCAAAAGGTCGCAAAGTTCAAGGGGGCCGAATACTTTCGCAAGGCACTGTATATGGATGAGCTATATGACACTAGTTTGAGGGACGAGCTATATGACACTAGTTTGAGGGACGAGCTATATCACACTAGTTTGAGGGATGAGCTATATAACACTAGTTTGAGGGATGAGCTTTATAACACTAGTTTGAGGGATGAGCTTTATAACACTAGTTTGAGGGATGAGCTTTATAACACTAGTTTGAGGGATGAGCTTTATAACACTAGTTTGAGGGATGAGCTTTATAACACTAGTTTGAGGGATGAGCTTTATAACACTAGTTTGAGGGATGAGCTTTATAACACTAGTTTGAGGGATGAGCTTTATAACACTAGTTTGAGGGATGAGCTTTATCACACTAGTTTGAGGGATGAGCTTTATCACACTAGTTTGAGGGACGAGCTTTATCACACTAGTTTGAGGGACGAGCTATATGACACTAGTTTGAGGGACGAGCTATATGACACTAGTTTGAGGGATGAGCTATATAACACTAGTTTGAGGGACGAGCTATATCACACTACTTTGAGGGACGAGCTATATCACACTAGTTTGAGGGGGACGAGCTATATCACACTAGTTTGAGGGACGAGCTATATCACACTAGTTTGAGGGACGAGCTATATCACACTAGTTTGAGGGACGAGCTATATGACACTAGTTTGAGGGACGAGCTATATGACACTAGTTTGAGGGACGAGCTTTATAACACTAGTTTGAGGGACGAGCTATATGACACTAGTTTGAGGGACGAGCTATATGACACTAGTTTGAGGGACGAGCTATATAACACTAGTTGGAGGGATGAGCTTTATAACACTAGTTTGAGGGATGAGCTTTATAACACTAGTTTGAGGGACGAGCTATATGAGGGACGAGCTTTATAACACTAGTTTGAGGGGCTAGTTTGAGGGATGAGCTTTATAACACTAGTTTGAGGGACGAGCTATATGGACAAGTCCAAAGGGAAAACAGGACTCTAGGTCACCATTTAACCTGCTTATCCTTGTAACTGACTTCAACACAGTCCTCTCTGCTGCAAAAAATGGCACCCCCATATTCCCTACAAAGTGCACTACTTTTGAATAGGGCTCTGGTCAAAAGTAGTGCCCTATATTAGGGAATAGGGGGGGTGCGATTTGGTACGCAAGCAGCCGCTTAATATAGCCTCCTCCTCCTCCCACACAGCCTAATGCGTCAGCAGCTCGGGTATTTATGGACCTGCCTGGTCACATGTTAAACCATGCTGCACTGCGTACCACTAGGACAGCACTGCAGCTAAGATGTGGGGGCTCGTCAAAGAGCACATTACACGTGGTGGTGACCGGTGACTAGACTAGTTACAGTAGCAGCTCCATGGTCTGTACCATTAAGTAGAGAACAAACTCTTGAAGATGTCCGTCTGCATTAAAAGATGGAATCAAAAGATTTAAAATAACAAAACAAACAAAACAAGAGATGATCAGGTTAGGAATGTACTACATATATAACAGGAATGTACTACATATATAACAGGAATGTAAAGTACATATATAACAGGAATGTACTACATATATAACAGGAATGTACTACATATATAACAGGAATATAAAGTACATATATAACAGGAATGTACAGGAATATAAAGTACATATATAACAGGAATATAAAGTACATATATAACAGGAATATAAAGTACATATATAACAGGAATATAAAGTACATATATAACAGGAATATAAAGTACATATATAACAGGAATGTAAAGTACATATATAACAGGAATGTTAAGTACATATATAACAGGAATGTAAAGTACATATATAACAGGAATGTAAAGTACATATATAACAGGAATGTAAAGTACATATATAACAGGAATATAAAGTACATATATAACAGGAATGTAAAGTACATATATAACAGGAATGTAAAGTACATATATAACAGGAATGTAAAGTACATATATAACAGGAATGTAAAGTACATATATAACAGGAATATACTACATATATAACAGGAATGTAAAGTACATATATAACAGGAATGTAAAGTACATATATAACAGGAATGTAAAGTACATATATAACAGGAATGTAAAGTACATATATAACAGGAATGTAAAGTACATATATAACAGGAATATAAAGTACATATATAACAGGAATGTACTACATATATAACAGGAATGTACTACATATTTAACAGGAATGTAAAGTACATATATAACAGGAATGTACTACATATATAACAGGAATGTAAAGTACATATATAACAGGAATATACTACATATATAACAGGAATGTAAAGTACATATATAACAGGAATGTAAAGTACATATATAACAGGAATGTAAAGTACATATATAACAGGAATGTACTACATATATAACAGGAATGTACTACATATATAACAGGAATGTACTACATATATAACAGGAATGTAAAGTACATATATAACAGGAATGTACTACATATATAACAGGAATGTAATACATATTTAACAGGAATGTAAAGTACATATATAACAGGAA